>NW_017306723.1:30147-88961 GCF_000935625.1 Nanorana parkeri | reverse complement strand
TTTGCTGTTTGGGCACGTATTGAACTGCCCAAAGGAAGTTTAGAAAGTTTGTGAAGTTGGAGAAGGAAGTCTTGGGCTTTTGTAAACCGATTTTCCCTGGATTTACTTTTAGAGTATGACAAAGGAAGATGAGCTTTTTGCTCATCTTGACCTTTAGTGTTGGAGGAACTACAAGTGCCAAGATGCCCCCTGTAGCTTCTCCATGGTTGGAGTGTAGCAGACTCCCCAGCCTTGATCATAGTAAATATCGCTTTTTCCTTCTAGCAGAGCAGAGGTTAATCGAGCAGTTGTTTTTAGCAGTTAGGAGGAATTTCAGACTGGTTCTAGTAACAACAGACTTGCTACAAGTCTTGTGTAAAGTGTAAACAGCACAGAAACGGTGTACACAATTCAAAAAGACACAAGGTATGTCCCGCTAGCTGAAAGGGCTGTTGTTTTATAGGTGGTTTACGCCCTGTGTAGGGTGGAGAAGGATTTTCTCTAATAGCTGAGCTAGGATTTGTTAGGCAGGCGGCAAACATGCCTCTCTGTAACAGGCAAATCATTACAGAGGCAAGTTTCCTCCATCTACTTTCATTACTGCTTTCAAGCATGTTAATTTCCGTCAGTGCAAGAAGAGTCTTAAGGTGCCCATACACTGCACGATTATCGTACGATAATCGTATGCGATCGGTTTTTCGTACGATAATCGAGCAGTGTGAACGGAGACGTGCGACCGTTTCTACTGTACGGTCGCACGTCTTCTGTCGAACCAGCATGTTCGAAAACCAGCCGGGAATCGTACGATTCTCGGCTGGTTAGAACGGTGCTCGGAAGACAAATGCCGAGCGGGCCGGTGTGCGCACGCGCACACTGCCCGTTCAGCATTGCGGTCATCGGAAGCCCGCCCCTTAGGGGGGCGGGCTTGCGATGATCGAGAGTGCGATCTGCCTGTCCAAGATAGGCAGATCGTACGTTTTTTTTTTAATCCCTGTACAACCATCGCAAGACTAAAGTCTTGCGATGGTTGTAGAGTGTATGGCCACCTTTAAAGGGAACATGTCATAACTTTGCTTACGTGGTTCAGCCAAGGATTCTATTCAGCATTGGAAGGTATCATTGCCATACTCCAAGCACTGCTAGGTTTGGGCAGGCATGTTGCTGCATGTAATGCTGTCTACAGTGTACTACCTCTCTCTTCCATCAATGGCAGCCTCCAGTACTGAATGGGATCCATACTTGAGTCAGGGAAGGTGCTCACAGGTCGCCTTTGTAGTTTCATACAAAGACTGTTCAAAGGGCAGGTGATGGTAGAGGATTGGCTTCTATATTGGCAATGTTCATGAGCTCTGCAGCAACTGACAATCTCTTGCTTACTTAGGTAATTATGATATATAGGAATGTGAGGCGATTGATTTTCCAAAGCATTAAATGTCTATAACATAGATCTGAGATTTTCCATCACCCTGAAAATCATCCATTTGAGTACAATAAAGGTGGACAAGTGAATTCTTGAAGGTGAAGGCTGAATTTGTGGCACCAGGAAAATTTGCATTTTGAGCCTGTTTCCTGCCCACTGCTACCTTGTGCCAAGGTTGTTGCCCCCCTGGGGGTCTCCAAGGCACCTGTGGCCCTTGCCTTTAGTCAGCACCCATCTTACACATTTGGCCCCTTTTTTATTCTGGCCTTTTTCTGGCCTCTCATCAGTAGAGAAGTGATAGAAACCATCCTTGCCTTCCTTCCCTTTTTGTCTGTTCACACAATCTGCAAGCTTTCAAAAACCAGATGCGTTTTTCTTTTTTCTAGTTGTCTGATTCTAGATAGTTAACTGCTGTTTCACAATGACTGACCGACCTTATGCACACAGTCTGAGATCCAGGCAGAACCTACCTTTGAGGCAGACTAAACGGCTTGATTGTCAAATGATAAAAGAATATACACTACTTTTAGGAAGTTTTGGGCAGAAATAATTTCATACTACCTATTTGTGAAATATGGACTATGATTTCATTTTATCTTTTAGTCTTATTTAGCTTGGTCTTACCAAATGCAAACAATTTTGGGTTAAATACTACACATTACAAACACAAACATAACTGGCTGCAAAAAATGCTTTTGTGGATGGAAAGAACCCATGGCTCCCAAATTCTGAATGCTTAAGTCACTTTTACCAAGGAAAAAGGGAAATACACACTGTCTATTTCATTAATTTGTTCATTTAACATGACTGCCCTACTTTTTAATTAGATCCACGTTGTTCTGTAACTTGTTTTTTTAAACTTTTCATCAAAGATGTCTTTTACTGATTCTGAAAGTTGTCAGGCAGCAAGTAAGGTTTTTATGGCTGTATTTTTCCTTGCTCAGGTTCTGTCTTTGATGTCCCACTTGCCCAGAAGGCAGACATAGACGGCAGTGTGTTCACATAGCAGGGGGTCATTACATCTCCCATCTCCCAGTGGCAGGTATTAAGTGACAGGGGAGGTGGACGTGGATGCTTGCCCTGTGCTGAACAATACGCCGGAGAGGTGTGTTTCACAGTTCACAATGACCAGCTCTGATTCCTCTCCTTTGTTGGTGGTGAAGAATGGGGCTCGCTGTGCAGCTGTTGCATTTTCTCAGGAGTAGCCTAGAGGGAGATGGAGGGGGTGGCTGCTCGTGCCCTGCCCCCACCCCCTTGTGATGGGCATTTCAGGACAGATTGTCAAGTCACCCCAGAGATAACCCCTATCTTCTAAAAGTAGCCACAGACATTTAGCAGACAATCTGGCTGCCATGTGCTTTTTCTTATTTTAATATTTGTTACATTAGCATGCATGCTTGTGTAGCCCAATTATGCATGTGTGAAGAATTGAGCGGACTCCACCCTATCTCAAGGGCAAATGTGCCTATAGACACAAGAATAGGTGGCCGGTTATGGTCAGATCATTAAGCACATACAAGTCTGTAGGTATCTCTAAACAGGCCACACACAGACTTTCATCTGTCAGATCAAATGCATATTCCAGTGGTTGTGTAGTGTGTGAGCGTCTACATAACTGCATGCAGATTGCCTAGTTAGTCGCTTACACTGCACAGGTATAGTTGATCTGACAGATGAAAGCGCTAACAAATTTCAACCCACTTGAACTCCAGCTTCTTGAGAGCAATGTGCTTGATTCCTTAATTGTTTATTGTAGTCTGTTCTCTATAGGATGTCCATACATAGGACAATGTTGCTTAGTGCCATCACATCACTAACAGAAGTCAACCATGAGCAGTGTCGCAATGTTATGATGAACAAACCCCGGAGCCGGGTTGCCAATGTCCCTTACAAATTACAGCTGGTGCCTAACTTTTTGAGGTTTTCTTTAGGTGATATGATTGGAGCTGGCTCTTGAATCCCATAATAATTTGTCTTCCCCTGGCCCTATCGAGTTTTGCCTCCTATCAATGAGTGAGTCTGGTGAAGAGCTACTCGTGGTTATCGGGTATATCACGAGATTGCCAGGTGTCTGTGGTCATTAGCTTATCTAAGGGGAGACCATTTGAAGTAGTTATTGGTTTACAGTTTACTAGCAAAGGTTTTATGTTCCTACAAGGTATGTCTGTCCATATCCCTCGGCATGTTGCCGATATACAGGTTTAATGTGCCCACATTTTGAAGACCAGACGGGTCACTAATATTTGAGCAGCTTCATTGTTGATTCAAAAACAAAAAATGTAGGTGGGTTTTGTTCAGTGTTCAAGCAGACTTTTCGATGACAAGCCAGCATCTGGTCAGATTTGTGTGTATAACCAACACTCACCTGCAGCAGTATTATACGAATAAAAAATGAAGAATTGTATTGTTGTGGTCAAGATGTTGGAAGGTTCTGACATCTGTAATTGTGGATAAAAAAAAATGTGACTGGTTTTGTTGCTGGTTCTTTCATTGTTTTCAGACCTGAGACGGTAAAGAAGACTTCAACAGCTAACATCTGTTTGGAAATTAATGGCATGGAAAATCAGGGCACTTGACAGGAAAAGCCCCAAAACATGGCTGCTTGGTGGTGAATGTTGTTCACTTCCTCTTCTTTTTATCTTTGTTGTTGTGTTTTGCCATTCCAGGAAGTAACATACACTTGGCAGGTTAGTGAGAAGTTTCAGGGTGATAAAAGTTCACTTCATTTCATTAGTCCATGTACACCTGAGGTTTTACAAGCCTGAAACTTAATGGGGGGTTTGGCAGAGTTGTGTTCACACCTTGGGCTGCTGCCTAGAGTGGACAACCTTAGATCTTCAGTTGTAGCAAACTGAATGTCAACAAATACTGTATATACTGTATGTGTCAACAAATACTGTACACATTAAGACTCCATTTGCACTTGAGCATAGCTAGGTGTTTTAGATTTTTTTTTTTTTGTAGTAGGGGAGCAGCATCGAGTGTTTTCGGTCACGTAGACTTTTAAATGATGGCTCCTGAAAAACACTTGAAAAAAAGGTTTTTCAAGTGTTTTTCAGGTGCTCCTAGTCTATAGTGCCAAAATGCTTGATTGTTCTCCTAAAGAAGCTCATGTACCTTTTTGTGCTACAGGCGTCGGGCTACAAGCGACAGGATGCTTAGGTGTAAACGGGCCATTGAAATAATGGGATTCCTCTTGTTGAGCGCTGCAGTGCTTAGGCAATCAAGCTACAAGACACCTAGATGTAAATGGGGCCTAAATGTAGACAGGATGACCAAACTGTTATTGTACCATTGTTTAAAAAAATTGCAGGTATGATTTTTCATTTTTATTGCCACGGTATTCTGTTCCTGAGCCGTAGTCTCCATGTTTGACTGATGATGGTCAAACCCGTGACAGTGAAATTAAAAAAATAAATAAAACAAATTATCAAAAGAACCGATTTTATAACAAGTTACTTAGATACATTTGTAGGCCAAAGTCAGTTATAGATATGACAGCTAGCAAGAACCTTAAAAATTGCAGCGTATTAGAGAACACAAGACCACAAGCTGATGAACGCTGAAATGTTAACATGACAAATGTGGATCTAATTCGGATTTCTCTCTCTCTTTCAGGTTTAAGGTGTACGCAGCCTGGCGAGACTTGCTTTAATAATGGAAAGTGTGATTCCAGCGGAACAAATTGCAGGTCAGTTGATGTTGTTTTTTTGTTTTTGTCATGTGACTCTCAGGTGGATTTGGTGAAGGAACGTGCAGGAGAAACACTAGTACAATGCCTTCCGGCACATTTGTCACTTCTTTTCTCTCTGTGGAAACTATCGGCTTGATATCAACTTTCTTAACGTATGTAAGGTTGACTTTTTTTGGTTGACCCAATTGATGCCTGATTTGGAAGACATATGGTGGCTGTGTGTATCTGACTGGTCAACACCTTATAAAGTAAACTTTACTCTTAAGACATTACTTTTCAAGTTGAAGTTTGTCGACCTTCACCATGTCTGTGGCAAAGTAGTCCTCAGAACATAGAACGTTGGGACCTTTGGTCTTAGGACTAGTTTATTCTGGGGTTCTTGGATCAGTCACAGTCATTGGCTGTGAAACAGTCAATCACACCAGAACAACCCTCCAAATTATATAAAAATAGTGTGAAAAATCTCTGCAGTCAATTTTTGTTACATCGAAAACTCCTTTTACTTCACAAAGTCGGGAGGTGGTAGTTTCAAAATCTGTCCGTGTATGGCTAGACTTTGTAGTTTGCATATTTTGTAAAACATCTGAACAGTATCCTATCCGGTGGGGGGAGGAGGGCTCTCTTGAAGTTTCCTGTAGTTTCGGCAGCTTGCCTCCCTGCCTGCCCTATTACACAATGGTAAGTTATTCAGAGTTGCGAGGGGCAAGTCTTACAGAGCTCGGCACCTCTTTTGTGTGCACTTAATGAATTCAGGCAGCTTGTTGTGTGTGTGTGTGTGTTTTTTTTTTTTTTTTAATAACACTTCTGCTGCAGGGACGCTTGGCGCTGTAAATCTCGCCTTCTTTCATTGAAAGAGCGACAGCTGGGCTTTGGTGAAAAAATTTGGCCTCTATTGTTTGGCCTCTATGGCAAGAGCGATTAACGCTTTGTGACTAATCATGGGGGATATCCCAGAATGCAATGCTACCAACATTTATCACCATGTTATAGGTTTTCTTTAAATTGCTGGGAAAGTGGGGGTTAAAAAATATCCAGTTTGTAGAGAAGTTTTGCAAGAATTTCTCTTTTGGCGTTTGGGCTGTCTTGTCTTTTAAAAAATATATTTTTTAAAAGACTCTTGCAGCTCATCATATATGGCAGGAAAGTACCACTGCGTTCACCAACTACAGTATAATCATAACATAAGTTTATTTTTTTAAAAGGCACACCCGGGAGCAAAAAGAGCAGCAAAAAGCTATTTGTTTTAGGTTTTCCTAGTTCTATATTATTCCAGGGGCAAATTTGACTGCGCCTTTCCCAAGCTTGGAATGGTATTAAAACTAATACCAACTTCAACACAGACGTCTAGCGGCTCCTCTGCTGACTCGATTGGCTGCATTTCGCGCACTATGGCCAACCTACAAAATGGCTGCTGTGTCCAGAGGAGAGCGCTAACTGCAGAACTTTGGGAACTTGCTAAAGTTTTATTAATTGGCTGGCTGAAAATACACAGTAAAATAAGCAGCAGGAGATTGGGACAGCTGTACCCAAATGAGCCAATTTCAGCCCATCTTGAGGCTTTTTTTTTTGTGTGTGTACTTTTGAGTGTAATTTGTCGCTAGGAGCCGGATAAGCCAGGCAGCAGTGGCAAGCTGCACCAAATAAAACAAACCCGCCAAGACAAACTGAGCATGTGCCCCCGTAATCTGCAGGCAGATGGTTCCTAGGTCCCCAGAGGCCTGTGAATGACACAACTGTTCCGATTCATGTTTTCCTAGGAGTCCTCGACATGGTACAGCACGCTGTAATGCTAACTAGCCAAGCAATTTTTCTTCCAATTACTTTTTTTTTTTCTTCCCAGGGGGCTATTGGGGAATTTTTTTTTTAAAGTGTAATTATCACCCTATGTTCCTGCATATTACCGCCATTCCCCCTGGAAGCCGTCTCTTTAACGTGAGACCGGTAACATTAATTGCACCAATTAAACAAGCGTATCATTTGTTAATGTTGAGTAGATGATGATGGGGATCATGAGGAGAAGGTTCGCAGCAGAGGATAAAAGAATATTTCTGGTGTCCTGAGTTCTAGGGACAGAAGGTCTCCCTCCCTCACTCGTAGTTTTGGCGTCTCTGTCATCGCAGCGCCAGGCTCTGATAAGCGGCAGAGCTGATAGCGTGGCATCTGAGCTGGGCTAGATAAAGCGCACCACGCTGGCTGGTAGCCATGGCTCCGGGTCACCTGTTGCTTTCTGGTTTGGCCACAAAGGTTCCATTATTTCCACAGCAAATCCAATTAGAAAGTCAAGTGAAATAAATACTTGGGAACAGAGATTCCTGCTTGGCCATCACTGCAGAGGCTGCTGAGACGCAACTGAAAGAGAGAATGGATTTTAATACAACGGGAAATCGTTCCTGGCAGCCCCAAGAAATATCCACTATCTAATACTAGCCATACTCCTTTAGAAAATTTATAGGCACCCAACCATGCTAAACAGCTATTGCATTTAGACAGCAGCGACAGCTGCGGCTGTTTGAATACTCTAGCGGTGATTGCATCTTATTGAATGCTGTCACTGTTCTACCGACAATTTTCATCCAGCTCAGTCGATCCCGCCTTTGGTCGACCCAGGTGGTGGTAACGGGGCCACCTACTGCTCCAACTTTAGCTGATCCAACAGATATTGGCCAAAAGTCAAGCCATGAATTGCTACCTCAACCCTCTCCTCCTGAAATACTTTGTACTGCTAGACGAATTTGCTTTTTAGCTCCCTTAAATACAGATGGAGGACTCTTTCAACTATTATACTCTCCTCTCCTGAAATACTCTGTGCTGCCTCTCCAGTGCATTTCTAAATGGTGACCATACAGAGGACAACTTAGCTTTGTCCATCTGCCTTGTCATTTGTAGATGCAGCAGATGTTCAGACAAACCAATCCTCCCCACCTTCTTTGTTTGACTGCTGCTGTCAACAAGGGTGGTATAATAGCCTAATAGACCCCCTCCCCCCATGCCTTTAACACATTGTGTTGACTCTTCATATGAGTCTAATGGAAATGTTTGGCTGTTGTCTGTTCATTCAGCCTTTGTAATCTACCTGCTGTAACTGTGTCCTTCCCCCAGAAAAAGGTTCATGATATACTGTCCTTCCCATGATTTATTAATGGTTTATTTACACACCTCTTAGTTAATATACAGGAATTTATTGTATAAAGGCAACAGAAAGCTTATCATCCATTTTAGGCTTAAAGTAGTTTTAAAGGCTGAGTGTTTTTTTGCATCCTCTGCATCAAGGCAAAAAACACCCAGTGCTTGTCAACCACCCCCCACACTTGCCTGCAGCCACTCGTCTCCTCCGTCGCAACCGGGAAAATCCACGGGTTTCCCTGAACTTCCTGGTTGTGGGAGAGGGTAGTGAGAGCAGAGGAGCCGTAGGCTCCTTGTGCTGTCAGTCAAGTTATGACTGCCAGGGGAGGGGCGTTGCCAGCGCACACTGTGTCTATGGACACACACAACTAGGTGCTGCCACGGCCCTGACCGTGCACATATGGGTGCCTCCACAGCGGTTGGCTAGCTGATGGAGGTACCCGTACAGGTAGGGGGAGAGGGGGCGGGGTTGTGGTCTGGTTACCACTAGGAAACGAGGAAATAAAAAAAATACAGGATAAAATTACTTTTTTTTTTTTTTTTTTAGCAAGTCTGGCCACTATAAAAAAGTAAAAAGACAATAACACCATGGAGGTTGACCATTGGCATTCAGCAGTGACCCTCAAAGTTGTTACAGGATAGGAGGTTGTCTTTTGGCAGAAATGTGTCTTTCCCCCAGGATCACATCTTTTATATCACTTGTATTGGTTAGTTCTCAAAATTGCAGTGACAACTGGCACTTCCTTTTCTCTATTTTTCTTCTTACCTTCTGCCTAGTTGTTTGCACCCAAGAACTTTTTTTTTTTTTTAGATGGAGCTGGATTTAGGAGAAGTCTGCAGAGCTGTTTGTGTTGCCTTCTCTGAGGCTCTTCATAATGTTACTAAGGGGCGTATTGGATGTGGTGGTATGTTATATGCAGTGTCCAAGAGCAAACATCGTCTGATTACACAACATATCTGGTTGTTGTGTGTTATTGCACTCAAGGTCGAGAGCACACTCTCTACCTTGGATTCACAAGGGGGAGCTTGAACTAGAGAATTGTGGTGAGGTTAGGAACAATTGAGAGTTTAGGGATGCCGGCAGCCATAACATCATAGCGAGCAGGGCAGCCAGCTGGAGAAGAAGAATGCTAGAATGACCATTAGAGACACTTATTGGACAGGCCGTGTCATTTATTTTAGCATTTGGCTTTAAATATAGATCTAGATTGTATTACAATAAAAACCTGCTATGATGGAAGCAAATCTTTGTCTGGGACAGCAGTTAATAGGACATGCTAATAGTTCCTCAGCAGCTGGGGGTAAAAAGGTTGCAGAATATGTTGGCACTTGTAGTTCTTGTATGTTTTCAAGGTAGAGGCTATGCTCAGATGAAGTTCAACATTTCTTAGCGTGTCATTTCTGGCATTTAGTGGCGCGTTACCCTCCTAGGGCAGCCCATCCCCCGTTAGTGCTCTGTTGTCTGCAGGAATTTTAACGGTCAAAGAGAGGTGGGATTTTTCACAGGCCAACGGTCGTTAATGGTTTGTTGAGTGGCTCAAGCAAGCCAGGCACCCCCCGGGGCACTACAGACTGTAGAGGAAGTAGCTAATGTTTCAATGCAAGCTACTTATTAATAGGGTCTCATGCATTTAAAGTGGCTTGTCGGGTGGTTAATGGCGCACTTCAATTGCACGGTTTGTGTTCGACAGGTGTTGGGACGTGTGCATTAAAACTATGCAAGTGTTTTGATATGGCCCTTTGGAGGTCAAGCAGCACAAGTGTTATCAGGTCACCGACTCACCTTTTAAGGGAAACCTGTTCTGAGAGTAAAATGGGGCTGACATTATGGAGCTCTTTTTCCAAAAATGCCTGTTCGCCGGCTGGATTCCACCATTTTACCAACCAGAAATAGGCATGCAGCTAATAAAATGGCATGCTTATTCTTGGTCAGTGACATAAAGTATTGAAGTTGTTAGATCAGCATGACAGCCAAGCAACAAGCATATTGGAAGGAGAGCTCAGCCATGGCAGCCCCTGTAGTTCAAATTAAAATGAAAAGGAAAAAAAAAAAACTCAGCCCTTCATTCTGCGGGCAGTGGGACGAGAGAAACACATTATCTGCCACCTCTGATGTCCTTGTGAAAATGCTAATTACCTGGCTGCCATATAAAGAAATCTCACCGCTCCGATTCCCTGGCTACGTCCATATCAAGGAGATCCCACAGGTACAGGCCAAACGGTGCGTTCTCACCTTCAGTCAATCCAGCCCAAAAGATATCTGCACTCCACAGGTCTTTATTATAATTCACAAGTATGTATACACCACAGACATGCTCCCCAGTACCAGCAGAACCCCTCTAACACGTTTCACCAATGAGGCTTAAAAGAGAACTATGGGGTAACCTTTTTATCCCATAGTTCTCTTTAGGGTCACGGGAGGATATATACTACCCTCCTCCCGTAGGCAACTTGCATTTGCATAGGGAGGTTAGCCCTTTGGTTAGCCGCAGTGGCGTCACAAGGGGACTGCGGCCCGCACCCGGGGGACACCATTGGAGGGGTGACACCAAAATGACTGACAGTCATTTTGGTGTCGCCCCCTCTAAAAAGTCGGGCACTCGGTCTTGGACCAAGAGCCCGACAGTGTCAGGAGAGAGGAGGAGACCCGGGGGCATACCTCATCCTGCCGGGTGAACGTACCCTCCTCTCTCTGCCGGCGTCCATCACCAAGATGGCAGGCGTCAATTAGATGACCGTGCGTGCGCGATGACGTCACTGCGGGGTGTCACCCGGTCTCCGCTCCGGGTGACACCTAGCCTCGGGATGCCCCTGGTTAGCTGTGTCAGCCAAGGTTTCCTTTTCAATACTATTAGGATCCTATTGGACTGATTGTCTCTTGTCTATTTACCTGTGGTTGGGTACGGAATTTCTGTGTATATGTATGCATGATGCACATTTCTGAGAGAATACGAAGGCTGCTGTTGTGGATACCTCTGTGGAAATGCTAGTTGCTTGGCTCTCTCCAGCTTTAATACTTTTTTAAATGCCAATCGTGGATAATTTGTATAATATTTCTTTATTATGTTCTATATATAACAATATAAACATCATGTTTTCCTCCTATGAGAGTCTCTTAACAATCATGGATAATTGTGCAGATCAGGGCAGTCAAAAGTCAGGACTCCAGTTCAACATTCTTGTTTGGATGTAATGACTTAGAAAGATCCAAAGTCAATGATTTATCAAAACAGCTAGGCAAGAAGCATTTTCATAGGGAGGTCCTCTAGAACGCTCCACATGTAAAATCTGCCGCCTTAATAGGACGCCGATTGTTTGTCTCGTGACCAGCGACTGCCTCCATCAGTTATCTTAATTCAGCTTCTACTTCAGGCTGTTTTTGGCTTTGATGGTTGTTCTAAGTGTAGCATGATGTAGCCCGTGAACAAGTTAGGATGCTAACCGATTCATCATATTCCTTTTGAGATTTTTTTTTCCCCCTGTGTTCCTGGACCCTCTGCAGCAGTTTCCTCTCCGCTTGGTGTCCCAGGAGCCAGAGAAAGAATGTGATCTCATAATTTCAGTGTAAATTCCCATCTATTGTCCGTGACCAACCACTCGAACCTTGTTGATGCTGACCTGACTGTGGGTCGGGATGCTGAATTCCAAGGTCTTCATCCATCATTCCTATCTCCTGGGTCAAGAACCACCAGGAATGTCCCTAAGGCTGAGGCCTACGCCCTCAACAAGCCAGTGCTGTATCTTTGGCAGGTCTTTTCATGTCGAGCCGCAGTTGCCCTGGTGGCACGTATCTCATAACTAAAGAGATCTGTCTGAGATTTATCTTGGTTTGGTGACCTTGGCATTACCTTCTGGCCGTGGGACATGATGGAAATGTAGTGTGTCTTGATGTAAAACAGGTGACCTCTGTCTGTCCTCAGAAATGGAGTTGGTGTGGGAATTGGGGCTCTTACCCTGTCTTACAGTCCCCTCAGCCATTTTTGTGTTTTGTTTTTTTTTTCTCACATAAGCAACTAAACTAAACTGCTAAAAGAAAATGTTCATTAGGGTTAGCCTTTTCCTGAGATTCCTCTTAGCTGATAAAACTTGCATCTGTTTTTCAACGTTCTTCGTTTTTATAGCTAAACTGATTTTCCTTAAAGGGTAATTCCACCCAAAAGTGATATTTTAGTAATCGTTGGTGTCTGGTGAGCTGAGTCAGCTGCTAGCTTGTTATTGTCTTTGGAGTATTCAAGACATATCTACCTGCTATAATTCCCGAATCTGTTCCTGTCCGTTTGGGCGTTTTGGGTGTTCTAGCTCCTTGCATAAAGCTCCTCTATAATATATAATGAAAATCCAGCAGGGATGGTGGGAACCTCTCAAATTGGCCACAGCAGGTGTGCAGACCTGGGAACTTAAGGGCGGATATATGACCCTTTAATTAGTAAAGTTACGCCCCAACCTTTTTTTCTTTTAATTTTTCCATAGCCTGTGACTTTAATAGTTATTTAAACATGTATTCCAGCCAGCCATGGTGTGCATGCAAAGGTTATTATTATCACAGGAATCATTTGGATTGTCAAATATTATATTATTTCCCACTGATCTATTTCAGATAGCTCACCCTCTAATTACATTTTACAAAGTCTTTTGTTTCCTCATAAGTATTTCATACTGGCCATAACCAGTAGTTATTAGGCATATTAGCAGTAATATTCAGTCCCTTGAGCTGCCTACTTCTCCTATTTGAGCCTAATGAACCCTCTTATGTTACCCAACCTCCCCGCTGCGTCTGTTTGATTGCTGCCTTCCAGTTGCTGAAACAGATGTTCAGAAACCACAAGATACTCCCCTCCAGGTGGATTTTCTGGGTCCCCAGGCACACTGTCAATTGGTTACAGGGAAGGGGATGATCGTCAGGGTGTTATGTGGGTTAAACGAAGAGCCTGTGGTTTTATGGAAGCAGGTGTTCCTGGAAGGGACCCCGCGACAACTGTTCAGGACCGCGGTCACATCTGTAGAATTTTGTCCCACGTCTCTCTGGCAGATGGAAGTCACTGATAAGGTGTCGTTAGGAAGGTTACAGAGATGGCTCTGCTAAAAATTAATAAGTTGCCTTAAAAAAATTTGTTGTGACTGTACAAAAAAAAATAAAAAATTGTGCTGCTTTCCTTAATTGGTTGAACGCCCTAAAAATCATCATTTTTGTTCAGCACATGTCTGTGGTAAAGTATCTGGGATAGGGCTGGCAATGATTTAAAATGTTCGTGTTCGATTAATCGAAATTTTTTTCAATCGATTAATCAACCAATTTCAGTTAATTATAACGCACATACAGATCCAACTACTTTTAGACTCTTTTACTGCTTTCTAAGAAATGTAAACATTTTATTGTTCATAGCCTAGACATAGGTGCACTTAAAAATAGCCTATTTTGTGTGTACTTGACACCTTTGCTCACAATAGAGATGCGCATTTTGTGTACTTGGTTCCTTCATATGTGTGTTTTGTAAATGGCTGATCTTTTTGACAATTAAGATTGTTACAGTTAATGGAAATATATTTCTTACAAAAACGTATATGTAGAATAACTCTTTCCCAAGTCCGGTTACATTGTCTAATGCCTGTGCTAGCCGACCTACCTAATTAGGGTGCATTGCCTATGCCTAAAGCTTACAAAAATCGTAAAGAGTTTGCATCCGGCATTAGTGTTACAAGTTTATGAGGAAGAAATTAATATAATCTGAGGTTTGTGCTGATCGTTTTCACCATGCTGCTGTGTGTTTTATGTCATGAACATTATATGCTTCTGAAAAATTTAATTACTAGGGAAATAAATAACTGCACAGCAGTTCTTGCTTGTTATATTAATCAAATGCTACAATGCCAAAAAAAGCGTGTGTGCATATTTGTAGAATGACACGCAGAACAAATTCGATGCAACCATGAACGCACCATGAACCGTGAACTCACCGGCCCAAGTGGCTCCGTCGGCTAACGAAGGGAAGGGAGGAGTCCGGTGACGTCACGAACATCGCCGCCACCGGACTCCTCCCCCCTCAGTTAGCCATCACGGACATCGACGTCACCGGATCATCCCCCTTCCCTTCGTTAGCCGACTGAGCCACTTGGGGAAGGGGGGAGGAGTCCGGGGACGTCTATGTCCGTGACGTCACAGGATCTCCGACGGATCTCCCGGAAGCCGGCGGAGAGGTGAGTACCGATCAAAATAATTTTGATAGATCAAAAAAATTAACGATTAATCGTTAATTTCCGCAGCCCTAATCTGGAAGCATGTACAAAAAGAAATACACTGAGGAAGAGGAGGAGAGGGACTGTAAGGTTCCTTGCCAGCTGAATAACTAGCGAGCACATCTAAAGAAGTGCCAGGATATCTTTTTTGATACATCCATTTGTGATCTGTTCATATTTATTGAAACTAAGTTGTATTCAAAGTGAACTTCAAACGTCTTCCCTAGAAAAGTGGAAGTTGTTCAGCATACTTTAATGTGTCAGTGTAATGTCGGTAATAGTAGTAACTCCCTTACAATACTTAGTTTTGTTGCAGCTGTACTATAACTGAATGCAATCATTTTTTGTTTCCATTTTAACTACAGAGACAAACTTGGGACAATTAACAGCACTTTTTTGACACTTGATGAATTTTTTTTTTCTGTCATTTAATTTGTGCCATCTAAGATTTGTACTGTCGCCTGGACAGCGTGCTTAGTAAATAAGTCTCGGAGTGTGCATTGTTTTTGCCCTCTTGTCTTTCTCTATACTGTCAGTCAGCAGCACCTGGAAGCATTTACAGCGAAGACAAGCTCTTGAATACTTTACGATTAATCTCAGAGACAAAGGAGGGAAAGCTAATTAAAGTCATGACCCTCTTACTTTTTAATGCTCCTTTCCCACGGTTAACATTACTTGCAGTGTAACAAGTTAAAGGAAGCGGGACGCCATAAGATGATGCTGAAATGGACTCTTAAAATATGTTGAGGGGGCTGATGCTACTTTTGGTGTTTTCAAGACATGGGAATTTTTTTTTTTTTTCTTCCATGTAGTCTATGTCAGGGGTTAGAGAAAAGTTTCTAAATACATTAATACATTTTCTGCAGCTTGCAAAAGAAAGGCAAAATGTTGTGATTTTATTTCTGTATTTTCTGAAGAATGTATGAGAACTGAATTCAGCAGAAAGGCCTCAAGTCCTCTAATAAAATTACTACCACCAAAAGGCCTCCACAGTGTTCTGGGCCTCCTGTTACCCCATGCAGTGCCCTGGGTTTGCCTATACTGTCATGTAATGGACATCTCCATAGGTGTTGTGGGCCTCCCTGTAGACCTCTGCAGTGTCATGCATGTAGGCCTTTGCATTTCACTTCAGAAAATAGAGGGTTTAATTTAAGAAAAAATGCAGTTTCATAGAGTGCGAGGGATGGAAAAAATCCTCGGAGGACACAGGCACCAGATCTCTGGAAGTATAAATCTGGGGAGGGGAAGGTGGGCTCTGAAATGTAAGTGGAGGGGGCAGAATGAATAAGTGCATTTTCTATGCAAAAAACACATACTTTAAGCACCACACTAAATGGTTGTTGCCAAAGATTTTAGCAGTACCCCAGGCCTCCGCGGTAGCCTTAGTCTTGAGAAATTGTCTAGGGAAAATGGCTGAATATCGAGTTCCCTGTACAGAAAAGTTGCCACCCATAGCAGTAAAAGTTGGCACCCCCATAGCAGTGCATAAAGCCTCTGAAATGTTGCTGTATTATCCTAGGCCATTAAAATGTTCAGACAGCTAGCTATTGGGTTGCTTTTCAAAATAATGACCACCAACAGAGGTGCCACTAGGTCTTGGTTCACTTATGGCCTAGACGTTAGCCCAGCTCACAAATCGCCTACTGGCTGTCCACTAATGTATCATTAGTGGATCAACTTCCTTGGGAATAACTTCTCGTTGGCTGCAATATCATAAAATATGATTCTTGTTATGACCTCTGTATGAGGAAAGATTATCAGTACTTTAAGAGGCAGCCCAGTTCCATCTGTGCTGTAATTATCCCACAATGCCTCAAGGCCCACGACAGACCTCATCCCAAGGCAAATAAGGTCCGGACTGCTTATTGTCTATATTGATTCTTGTGTTTCTAAAGCTTATTCTGGCATTGTTGCCTTTTTAAGATGGCAGATGGCAGCTAAGGACAAGAGGAATTTGTGGAGGCTGTGTTCAGAGGTCCCCATGAAACATATGCAATTGTGCAATGCAGAGCCCGGAAACATTTTTGAGGGGTATGATCTGTCGTATTAGCAGATTCTGGTTTGGGGAATTTATGAAGTTTTGTCAACTTTTAAAGCAGACTGCTTGAAGACATATTTGGACTGGATTTTGTCATTTGAACCAACTCTATAATTTCTATTTCACCACTATCGGCTGCCGTACGTTGCTGGAGTTTTCTGTAACTTTTTTTGTTGTTTTGCACTGCTTGAAAACTCATCACTATCGTTTAAAAGGAAGGCGATCTAAAACATTTTCCATGACTGTAAATATTTGTGTCTTTGCTGTACCATTTCTTTTCCAGTTATAGCCTACAAAACAAGATTGCTGCTGTCTGTCCAGAATCTGAAAACATTTTTGGCTGACAGATTTTAGAGAAAAGTAGGAATTGGCTCCAAGCTATCATCTTGGATCTGTCTGGTGCAAGTTGAGGCTGGTTGTAATGGGTTAAATCTTCAGTATAGGGTCTTCACAAGTTTAAATGAAAATTTAGTATTTGGTTTTCAGCAGAGGTGATCTTGTTTAGAGCTCCCTTTTTTAAGGGTGCAAATAATCTTGTTAAGCATCAGACACAAGGAACTTTTATTTTTCCATTTCTCATTAAAGCTACTCACTGAAAGTAATTTTTAAACCTGGGAGAAGAATTTCGCAGAGGCCGGCGATTTGTATGCTTCTGTATTCGCAGGCACATATGAGTCCTCCTATATTTTTAACACTTCTATGAAACATTAGGTATTATGTCTACACATTTCACAGCCTCCTGCTCCAAGCCAGAGTCCAGTTGATATATTCGTTTTTTGAAGGACGGGGTTATTTTTACTCAGGCACACAGTCTGGTTAGGTGATCCTTGGGATGGAAGTATAAATCCTTTCAGCTTGCGACAATTTTATGATGGTCCAGAGAAATAGCCTGCTTTACTATGTTGAGTTATTGTTTTTGCCAACTTGTCCTGTGAATTCAGAGACGTGCTGGCATGATCCAGTAGAAGAATGGATCAGAGGGAATCAAGACATTTTAATATGATCTTACAATCAACTCATCTGTCTATGTGCTATGCTTGTGCAGCCGGACACATCTAGTCCAGGCTTATATCAGGCAAATTGTTTTCATTACCTGAAAATTTTCAATACACCCAAACGATATTTTACCTGGTACAGATTGATGGCTTCCATTCAATTTAGGTTTGTTGCCTGATTGTGGCAAAATTGGCCAGACTGGGTAGTAATTGCTTTATATCTTTCAGGGTGACCATAGATGGACGGGTCTCTGCTCAAGAATGATGAGAGGTTAAATCTTTTCATTATTGTGCAGATTGTGCAACTTTTCTTCCTTATTTCTCTGACTTGATAAACATTCTTTAAAAGCAAACCTGCCATGTGAACAATATGTAGGCTGTCATTGCTGGCCTCTTTGACAATGCTATTTTTTGTAGATTGTTCTTCAGCATCTCAATGTTTTACAAAAATATTGAATTGCTGACTGCCAATTATTGGTTTTTTTTTAAAACTTATGCCCATAATATCTGCTTGGTATCGAACAATCCTCTCCATGTTTAAAGGCCAAATAATAGGTGAATGACCCTTTTGCTGTCTTGTTCTCCAGAAAAGAGTTCCAACAGATCAAGGAAAAACCTCCAGTTAATAACCGTGTGGAATTCATCGCATCACTTTGGCTCAGTATCTTGACCTATTTGAAATCAATTTGCTAAGAATACAAAATGACCCAGATGCGGACATCCCTCCTTTACAGATAACAGCTTTGTTTTTTTATATCTTTTGCACACTGGGATCTGCATTTCTTCTCTTTCATAGTGAAGGAATCCATCTTTCAAGGGAGAGGTCATGGTCTTAATTTAGCATTATCCTGTTTGTCTCTTGTTTCCTGTTTTATTTGTAATATTTTTGAAATGACAGCAGATTAGGCTGACAAACAATAATGTCTTTGTCCCTTTTGGCAGTTTGGGTTTTGAAGTGATTTATCTTGCTGTTTGGTAGAATTAAAACTTCGAAGCTTGTGCCATTCCAGGCATCACTAAGCTAGTCTTGTGCCCTTCACAAGACAAGTCATGTGTCCTGTTATAAATGGCTTAGGACATGATGGTCTGTACCCATGCTCTGAAAACCGCTGAGGTGGTGGTGGTATTCAGGCCCTGAAGATATGTGGGCTGTGTTTAAATGATAGACTTGCAGAAGCAGAGGATCCTAAGTGATTCAGGAACGTTAATAAAACACCCACACAGCTTTATTTTGAAAATCAAAATGACTAGTTTTAGTCCGTCTTCGTTCACCAGATGTGTTCTGCACTAATGGAAAAATCACTTCTTATCCTGGAGATACAACATGGAGTAAGAGGAAATATCCAAATTGAGGAACATTTTCGATCTTAACAGTCACCAGAACATGTCACCACTGAAGGATTTTTCTTCATCTTCTGTTCCAGTGAAAGACATAACATTTTGGTTTTACCACCACTTTCTGCCACAGGGCAAACTGGGACAGATGGAGAAGGTGAATGTTCCCAGTGGGGACATAGGGATCAGAACAAGGTTGGTGGGTGTTCTAACCATTTCCCACTCTGTCCACAACAAGTTCAATCATACTGGAAACCTATCAATACCTGACTTGATTCAACCAAGCCACCCTTATATGTTGGATGCTCAATAGTGTAGAATAAACATGATCACCCTTGTATTGCTTCTTCGTGAAGGACAGAGAAACAAACTTGCCACTGGTGTAGATCCTTTGTTTTGGTAGGAGTGGACATTTAAACTCCATTACAATTTCTTACCTTTTAGAAAACAAACCCTTGCCTTTATCAACCCAATTTGTGTTTCTATGTTCCTATCTGGTGCTGTTTTGCACCATGGTAGTAAACGTCACCAGAAAAAGACATTTGGTAATTTGTGCTACTTTTTTCTTTTGTTTACATTGTACTTAAATTTCCATAGAAAATAAGTAGATAGTGAAGCACATGATGACTCAGATGATTCATAAATTTATTTGGGACACTGTCAACATGAGGAACCAGAATTTCCACACAGTTCCTAATGGCATATTTGTCATCCTTTCTGTAATCTGTCTTTCTGCCAAAGCTTTAGAGATATCTAGCGACTGCTGCAGCCATTAATTGACTAGGACTGTGTGCCCAGGTATGAGCCACCTCAAGGCTTGGTGACAACATACTGTCCTAGAATATTGAACTAAACATTGGTTTTGATTTATAATGGCTTCCCTGAATCTCCTCCAGTCTTCAGCTAGAGATTTCTCATTCAAGGCCTTGTGGAGTCACTTGGCTGCATGGCCAGCAGACGGCTGGACAGCCGACAGATTATCCGAACATTGGCAGGTAGACCGAATCCAAGACTGGCCTTGAAAGTGGACGGCGCATTGACATGGGTGAGGGAGCAAGCACAGGAGGTGGCTGGCAGCATTTTATTACTCGCACGCCACTGCAAAAGTCCTGAAAGCGTGGACTTAACACATGAATGGACACTTCAGAGGCTGACATGCCATCACTGGCGCTCGGAATGGAACAAAGACTTCTCTCATGAAAGCAGCAGGTCCCCACAGCCTGGCCCGGTGCATTCTCTGACTAGGAGCAGTAAAAACCAGCCACCCAGAAACCCCCAAACCTATTCTTAACCTCCTCTTCCCCTGTATGCCATCCCTGATTGGGCGCCAAGCGCGAGAGGCAGCTGCGGGGCTCATTTAATATGCACACCTGCTCTCTCTCTGGGCCTTTTGTGAGGAACGGCAGATGCCCCGATTTAATTCTGTGCTTTCTTTTCACTCTTTCTCTGGCCAGGATAATGCATTCTCATTAACTCAAAATGTCTCCGATACCCAACAAATTCTCTCACAATCCCTCAACAAAGCAACCCTGAGCAGACTAAATTGGAGGGAGTTTTTTTTCCCCTTTTCCTGAGAAATAACATTGCATCCATACTTTTTTATGTAGCTGTAAAACTGCACCTGTAGAATTTTTGTCCCATTTTAATGAATGATTCTGCAACACGGTGCAAAGAAAATGTAATATTTGTTGCGATTATTTCATGCTTTAGTAGCACACATTTTAAGTGTACATAAAGCCAAAACCTTTCCTTTAGCTGTGGACAGGACTTGTCTGTGCTGGCAAGATGTCCCTTCACTTCCTCTCCAGAAATGCAACAGGAAGTAAGAAGCGATCTCTCCAAAGTCAGGGGTAATTGTCACCAGAAGAAGTTTACTTATTGGAAGTTTAAACCTCTCCCCCCTCCCTGGTGACAACTTAAAATTTTGAATATCCCATCACTTCCTATACTTGGAGACATTGATCACCAGAATGTATAGTGAGAGATGAGGCAGGTTCTAGCTGTTCTGCTTGAATGATTAGTGCTATATAAATACATTATTTATCACGGAACATATGGGACTGATTGGCTACACTGAATTTTCTGGATTTGGAATTTTCATGCTGTGGCCAGCAAATATTTCTGACAATGAGGGTGCATATACGGTACTTGAAAATAGCCGTGTGTGTGTAATTGAATTACAGATGTTTATCAGAAATGCTCTATCTACACTAAACCTGAATTCTGCTTGGTTGCTGGCAGTTGCACTTTGCACATCCTACTTAATCTTTGCACTTCCAACTTAACTTTGTGCTACTGTATACGTGTTGCTGTATATCTTTGCATTCCGTTTGTTTTTTCACAATGTTATTTGAATGTTACCTCAGTGGTTAATACTGTGGCCTTGCAGTGCTGAGGTCTTGGGTCCATATTAAAAGAAAATGCCCTCTCTGCATAGTGAGGTTCTTCTGAGTTTTTAGTTTTTCTCCCACAATCCATACAATTATTGGTGCTTTGATCTTTTTTACACAGCATGGACTTTCTGATTGACTTTGATGTAAAAGTCAATAGATAATAAACTTGTTATGTATATAACAACCTGCAACATTACGATCCTTAATGGTAATGGAGGCTGCAAAGTGCATTTTCTAACAGTTGGGCAGTCACTTAACTATTGGTGGATCTGCCTGTACAGTGGCCTCCTGTGCAGTTAAGACCATAAAATCTGTTTTGTGCATGTAAGTAAGGTATATCTCTGTCCTCATTTGCCATTATTGCGTTACTGGGGCAGAATTGAGGGGGTTGTTATTTGAAGTTCAGTTCACTTCAAGTAAGTTTGTGTATAAATGTAGTTTTTGTTTTGAACTGTGGATTGTTGTATGCATTTATTGAAAGTTATGATTGCAGGCCAGGGAGAGTAATAGTATCCCTTTTTTTTTTTTTAATAAGTTGCTTTGATTGCACAAGAGCGCTAACAGATGGTCCCCTCTGAAATACTTTACAAGCAGTTTTACAGCTCTGTTGGGGATAGAGAGCCACCTTCGCTCTAAGTGGCTGCAACTTGTGTTTTTCCACAAGTTGTGTGGAAAAGGTGTGAGGACAAATCTGACATGAATTCCCTAAGAGTTCTGCCCTCCTGACTATATAAGCAGATGGGACATTCGTTGTCAAGATCCATATCATGCGCTTACAAAGACAAAGATTTGCCCACAGATGTCAGCCTCCTCCTCCTCTCCTTATGATGGTTTTCTGTCTTTGTGAGTCTTTAGAGGAGCCAAAGAGCCCACTGACCTCTCCAACAAACATTCCTAAGCCAGCTTGCTTACCCTAGTGGTGGCACACCAAATTGTTGAAACCATTTGGCTGAGGAAACCAGAAGGTGTCTGAAACTTGTGCGTCAAATTTCCTCTTGTGCTTTGTTTTTGGAAAGTTAATTGTCTTTTTACTTTTGTCTCCTGTGAGATATTGTTATGTTTGTCTAAAAGTGCAAAAGTTACACATTTTGAAGTCTGATTGTCGCTCTTTGGGGAATGAGTTGATGAAATATCAATGCTTTGTAATCTGTACCAGCCAACACAGGGATCATACAAGCGCCTCATAAAGTTTACATTTCACATAAATAAATGTACAGTGTTTTTACTGTTTCACTGTTGATATTCTTAAACGGCATCTTTTTAGAACTATTTTGATTGGCCCAGCTTAGGCCTGATATAAATGGGCAGGTTTTTACCCAAGGTAGAACAGAAAATTCCAGAGGTTTTACCTCCTGACGTCTGAAAACTAGAACATTTTCTACACTTTGGCAAGCTTTTCCATACAGCAGATCCCAAATCTTAGCAACCATCAAATCTTTGGCCGCATTCATTTGAGACCCTTAAGGTCATAGAGGCACCTCTGGGCCCTTTCCTATTAATTGCCTGAGAGTGGGATGTCAGGCTGTGTTTTGTTTGGTTTTGACTTTGTTGACTTTTCATTTTTGGGAAGCTCTGTGAGCGGTGATCCAGACGAGTTATATAGGCGTCTTGTGGGGGCAGCACGTTCACAGAAAATCTCCCTTTTAATGTGATAATTTATGAGGTCCTCCCTTTTGGTGGGCAGTGTGCTGGAAACAGGTGGTAATATTGGGTCACACTTCTGCACCTTCTCCCCTGTCTGCTTACAAGGCCTAAACAGTTTTTAGAAGCCATTCATGCCTTTTAGACTGAGCTCTGAAATTACATTACAGGATTAGCAACCTAAGGCATTTCATCACTTAGAAGAGCTATCTTTTATGATGCACTAAAACCAGATTTCACATCTTGCAAAAAGTAATTCTAGCCTCGGCTGAATTGGAGGAAGTAAATTTGGCTTAAGTTATAAAGCAAAACAGTTTTCTAAATGCGGAAGTCAGAACTGACTTATCAGACTGCAGGTAACTGGGATCCGGTAACCATGGTTACTGTGCATTATCACTGCTCTAATGTAATATGTTAAAGAGGCACTCTACTGTATTCACAATTAAGGCAACGCTATGTAAATCTATAAAGATAGCCAGTTCATTTTAGCAAAGCCTCTTCAGATGGGCAGGGCTCATAATGTGCATATTTGCTCATCTCATAAGCCAGACACACAACATTATTTTGTTTCCCTTTTGTGTCTGTTGTGCTTTATGATCTTTAACTGTCAGGAGGATTTTTTAAAAAAAATGTAGAATGCTGAAAGTCTAATTCTCTTTGCTAATCTTTTTTAATAGATGTCCCAGTTCCTTCATTGGAGATCGATGTCAATTCTCCAACCCATGCTCCAGAAATCCCTGCCTGAATGGAGGGACCTGCAATGCTGAAGTCCGAGGTAGTGATGTACAGTTCACTTGCAGCTGCCCACTAGGATACCAAGATGCACGCTGCCTTACCCGCAAGGACAACGCTTGCCTCAGCAGCCCATGTCGCAATGGAGGAACGTGTGAGCTGGTCATAAATGAGAAGAATTATAGGTGTAGATGCCCTCCAGGGTGGACAGGTATTGAGAGAGATGATCGAAAAAATTTTGATTCAATTGCCTTGCCTTCCGTTATATGGAGCTAAAAAAATGGGTTGGCCTTAAATTTTTTTTCAGGTTTTTATTTCTGTTTATGACCCCATTGGGGAGATTTTTTCTTAACTTCCTGTCCCTGTGACATCTGTACAAGGAAATGGAGGTGCAGGAGGCCACAGGAAACAATAAAGTAATTCTGACCCTTCTCTACACTAATTGAATTATTGTTTTGTGTCCCCAATAGAGAGATTTCCAGTTACTTCCTGCACAGACAGGAAATAAGGTGAAACCTGCCCAGTAGGTACACGGGTAGTAATTAGACCACACAGAAGCTGTAATCCGTCTCTGCTGTCTGAAAAACTAAATTAAAGGTTTTGGCTGGGGTTAGGCTTAGAAGACATCATAAGGTCCTAGATTGTTCCTTAATCATCTTTTTTTCATTGCCCCTGAACCTTCAGGAATACCACAACTTTGGTGTATGGGGAAAGAAGGTACATCTGTTCTGCCCCCTAGAATGACCTATCATCATGCCCTTTCACATGGGTTGGGAGATGTACGTAAGCCTAGCCAAATGACATTCAGAAAGTCATACTTTGCATAAGAACTCGGCAGGCTGCTGGTGCTTCAGAGAGGTTGCTGGTGAAGACAGAGGGTTCCACTTTGTACTGTAAATGATAAAGTATGGTATTTACTCTAAATCCTCCATTACATATCTAAAAGGTCTGTATTGTAAGCTGCTGATGTAAATTTCTCCCCCTTGTGTATTCACTAGTCAACCAGGCCCATTCTGCCAAACTGTAAACTCTTTATGTGCCCTGATTGAACCCAGTATATTGTAACATTAAGAATGTCAAAGCGTTTTTTTATTTTTTTCTATTTCAATTATCCTATATTCTGAATTGTGTGCTCACATTGCAGGAGACACTTGCCAGCAGGCTGACCCATGCGCCTCCAACCCTTGCGGCAATGGTGGAACTTGTGTCCCATTCGACTCCCAGTATGTGTGCAAATGCCTGGAAGGTTTTCATGGAGAGACCTGCAAGCAGGACATCAACGAATGCAAACAGAATCCGTGCAAAAATGGTGGAACCTGTGTTAACAGCTTTGGATCTTTCTCCTGTCTGTGCAAGAGTCGTTATACTGGCAATTACTGTGAGAACCCATATGTGCCATGCAACCCATCACCTTGCCAAAACGGGGGCACCTGCCGGCAGACCGACGACACTTCCTATGAATGCACCTGCTTGCCAGGTATGAATCTCCATCTGTCTTTGAGAAATTATTCTCATGTTTGATGTTTTTGAACGTCTGCAATGCACACTTGCCCAAAGTGTTCTTTTGCTGGTGTTTTGAATGTTTTATATTTTGCAGCCTTTACAATGATTTTATATTACAGGATCTAGCACACTAGTCATCACATTAAGCTATTACATTTTCAAAGCTCAACTCCAGAGTAAATTATTGCTGTCTGTGAGAACCGGTGTCACAGGGCATGGTGCCACAGGCAGCAGTAATGACCTTTAATTTTAATTAGTATTTCAACAGCGCTTTTCTCTTTGGAGACTCAAAGCGTTTAGGAGGTTGAGACAGCCATTTTGGGTGCACTCACTTGAACAAGTTGGCCTACCGTCATGTTTTTGGAGTGTGGAGGGATACCGACACAAAAAGGGGAAATCATACAAATTCTATGCAGATAGTATCCTGTTTGGGATTTGAATTGAGGACCCTAGTGCTGTAGCAGTGCTAAACATTAAACTACTGTGTTGCCTCTCCCCATTTTAATAAATAAATCACTGCACTTTTGTTACTGTCTATGTCCCCATCAATGAGATATTCCTTCCTTTCCATGTGATACACTGTGGCTAGGGTAGGACATATGGGTAAATCTACCCAATGGTGATGCAGACAAAAGTAAAATCTGACAAAGGCTTAAAAGTAAGAAAGCAGTTTTGCATAGTGTTGGGTGGTCCTGGCGTAGAAAGCAATTGTTTGTTTTTTTTACAACAAAATCCCTTCTATTTTCTGAGATTTGTTCCAAAGCAAATAGTCAGTATTGCACACAATAGTAATCGTAGTTGTACACAAACAATGCAACTGTCTGAGATCCATAAATGGCCAATAAAGAGGAAAAGGTATTTTAGCCAGATTTAGATAGTCGCTTCACCCCAGTGTTGTTGTTAATGGTCTGCACTGCCCAAGTTTATAAACCAATGTAACAAGAAGACAGGATTTCTGGAGTAGTACAACTACTACTTGTGTGCTCTAGGTTTAAACTCCTAGATTGTGCTCTTGTGTTTGCAACAGGAAGCGAGTTGTTTATTCAAGACAACAATTACTCTCTACCTTTCTCCACAATAGGAGGATATGCCCATTCACTTTGAACTTTTGCCCTGGAGTACCAGATTGTCCACTCATAAAATGACAAATAGTGGGAGTTGTGAAATGTGTGGTCTGCAAGCCTTTTTAGAGGAAGGAGAGAGGCTAGGTTTTTGGGTGAAAGGAATTCTAAACCTCAAATGTTATTATGAACCAAAAGTTACTTCTTGTGTATTTTTCAGCTGCTGTTGAATTTACAGTCTTTTAAGCTTCATTTTATTAATAGTAAAGGAACTTGATGCGATTTGTAGTTCTTCAGTAACTAAATCTAGGACTGGCAAGAAAGCTGAGCAGTGTAGATGGTTAACAGTTGTAGGCAGTTGTTCTTTTTCAGTGCACCTTTGTGACGTAAAAATGAAATATCACAATTTCTGTATGCCTTCAGTGTAGTCTCAGAAAGCATGTGCAGAACCATTGCAGAAGCTACAGACAGGATTCCCTTGCACATATGTAGTCTAGCCCAGACTATTTTCCACATGATCCTACCCATCCATTTGTGAGATCGCATCATACCTCAAAATAGATCAGAAAAGGCTTTTTCTTCAAACAAAAACAAAAGTGAACTTGTAGGATGCTTAAGGATGGCTCAAGCTTAGGGGAAGGGCAAAATAATTTTCTTTGCAAAGATCACAAGGTTGGGGGTTTCTCAGGTGTCACTAGGTCGTAACTGAAAGACTCCAAATCGTAACATAAAAACATTATTTTATTTAGTCAAATATGCCAAAAAATGTACCCTGCATATTACCGATCAAAATGTACAGACATAGCATATCAAGACATCCCAAATGATGCATCCATGGCTTGGAATGGCGGTAGCTTTGATGACTCGTTTTTCAGACCTTGGGTCTGCTTAATCAGAAAAGTATGGGAATGCATCTGGGGATTATATAAAGTTCACGTTAAGATACATGCATACATAACAGCAAAATAATCATACATAGATTATAAAAAATCCTAAATCTGAGAAACATATCCAAAAAGCTACCGCCATTCAGACTTGTGATTGTCTCATCATCTTGGAAGCTTAGAGCTACAGACTATAGAAATATTGTCAAGTGGATGGTTAAAGGGTAGTCTGCATGAGTACATAATTTGTGATGTCTCTATATACTACTGTATGTCTGTACATTGTGATTGGGAAAATGTATTAAAGATGTTTTATATTCAGCTAAATAACAGTGATGTTTTTATGATACAATTTGGTGTCTTTCCAATTATGTCCAACCTAGTGATCTTTTGTATTGCTTTAAAGGAGAACTATGGGGTTAGGGCTTTTCCCCATAGTTCTCCTTAGGGTAACGGGAGGACGCTTGTTTGTGTCCTCCCGTCACCCAATGCTCAATATACCGTGAGCTACAGCTTGCGGTATACTGAGACGCTAAGCTCAGTATACCGCGAGCTACAGCTATACTGAGACGCCGCAGCGGATCCCGACAATTATGTCTGGATCCGCCCAGCTGCATGAGTGACAGCTGGCTCTGCCTATCTAGAGGCAGAGCCAGCTGTACCCGCCCCCTCCCCCGTCCGTTCCACCAGTCAGCGCCGGAAGAATCCAGCCCCTCCCCTGTCACGGCTCTCTGTTGTGACGGGATCGAGGAGTGAGCAAACGCCGGTATGTGTTCACTCACTTCCCGATCTACTGAGCCGACCTGTGACAGTCTCATTGTCACAGGTCGGCTAGAACTATGAGGTGAGTGAAAAGCACTCACCTCATAGTTCTCCTTTAAGTAAATGGCATGGGACTTATTTTGGGGACTGCTTCTAAAGTTTTCTGCCTGTAAAGTTGCTGCATTTGTATGGAAATATTAACAGGGCAAATGTATTGCCAAAGCACCTTTGATCTCTTAAGGTGACCAAAAACAGGCAGATTATTGGCCATAGTCATTTTAGGCCTTAATAGCTTGATTCCATGGATGGAAAACCTAGTTGTATGAGGGGGCGCGCATCATTTCACATTGCACCCAAACTGACTTTTTGTCAGGCTTGATTTCAACACAAAATAGCCCAATCTACTGCAGCTTTTGCCACACGGAGGGTCAGGTGAGCAGCTTTACTATCAGTTGGTTTTGGAGTAAATTCTAGCACATGTTTTGGACATGGATATTTGTGGAGTTCAGTGCTTTACTGAGCATTTCCAGCATTAACAAATGGCAATTCACTCCTTGTCCGCTTCTATAAAAAGACAACTTTGCGAGACAGGAATTTTTTTTTTCTTTTTTCAAAAACGTCATTGCGTAAGGAAGAATTTGCTAAGCGAGTCTAGATTTCTGAGAAGAAAGATCATGACACTGTGAGCCATACACACACAACAAAAAAAAAATCTTGAACAGGAAACTTTAGCTCTGCACAAAACGGATGTATTCCTTCCTCTTCAACTCACAATAAGCGGTAAGAAGTAAAAAAAAAAATCTCCTTTTGTCACACCATGCAGAAACTTCTACGCTCTGTAATCCGCGTGGTCTTCCACGGCGTCAGCGGACCCTTGTGCACATGTCGTTCACTATGTGTTGGTACACGTCTGAAATATCTACAAAGCTGTAACAAGTCAGAATTCACCTGATACTTCTCTGTGACTTAACACGCTTAAAGTCAATGTTGCATAGTCTTTCCGGAGTTTGGTTGTTAAATGACTTTGGGCAAAAGGCGGGAGATTTAGGCTTTCTCTTAAAACGTGAAAAATAACAATGCATCACTTATTTACATTTTACATAACTTTGTAGCATCATTGAAGAGCACAATGTGGGTTAATATAACAGCTGAAATGAAAAAGATTAAAATACGGTTCCTAAAATCTCATATAGGCTTTACAATGGTGTCCAATTCTTTTTAAATATACGGTTTTCATTAAAATATTACCTGGCTGTCCTGATATGAAGGCACTTGTTTTGTCACTTCCTGTTTTAAGGGTGACGCAGCTTTGTTGCAGTCTCCCATTTGTGCTCCTTTTGTTGTCATCCTGTGAAGCGCACACAATGTAGAGACTATAAGGGGGCTGTTTCATAACACATAGTAACAACCGTGGACTACGTATGTACAATAAGGAAACTGGTGCAGAGTAATGATGTGCTGCCCATGCTTGAGTGAGTGCATTAAGACAGGAAGTGTCTGAAATTAGTTGAGTGTTGGTAGAGGTTGGTATTGTGTCAGCAAAGCTGAGCTCCGGAGAAATTAAACAGCTACCCTTGCAGTAGGGTTTCTCCCGCACAGCAAGGGTTAAATGCTTGTTTTTTGCCTGGGGTACCATTAAAAACATTTCTACTCATGTTAGCCCTCATTCCCCTGGCAGCCATTGTTTGCTTTTCTCTCTGACCCTCCAGGTTGTAGGTGGGCCTTTGGCATCCGTACTTACAATGCAAGACCGCAGGTCCTGCATTGTATGGGATGACGTCAGAGTGCGTCTGCCAGACGAAGTTGCGAATAAAAACGGCATGGTGGGGACCAGCCGCACAAAGAGGAACAGCCTGCAGGAGCGGGTGGATAAGGTAAGTAAAAGTGCATTTTACTGGTAACCTAGACATAAACAAGCAATTAGTCCATGCAGGGTGAGAGGAGTACTGCAAGAATTTTAAGTTCCCCAAGGTTCAGCATCAGGACCCATGTCACACTGACAGTTTGGTTGATGGCGAAAACTTGGCAATGATAGAATCGCAGGCAATCGCGAATCCTCTCTGTCATTAGTCCCTGGCCCGCTGAACCAACAAGTCATTGCTCCTTTGCCAGCCATCAAGATTCTGCAGCATTTTGGCTGCAGCTTGCTTTGGGTGGATTGATGGCTGCACCTCAGTTATTCTGAGTGCCGCAAACTACCATTTAGTTAGATAGGCTACCTGACAATCCTTTGACTAGTCTGGTCTACAAAAGTTTTGAAGGGTAATCCATAACACAGTATTACTGTTCAACCATTTATTGTAGTATGAGACTATAGGTATAGGAAAGGAGAATGTAACTAATGTTTCTTGAGAATTTAAGAATTTATTTTTAATTTGTACATTTCTTTTTAAGAGAAAAAAATGTCTCATTGGCCTGATCCAATATATGTCTAATATCGCTACCATATATATTTTCCAGTATGGCAAACTTTGTTTAAAAGTCAACAGATTTGTCCTCATTGAGAACCCATGAGTGATGATTGTCCATACTTGCAGAGATTTTTGTGGAGGGGATTGTTGTGCAGACTCTGGCACCTGTGCCTTTTAACCATCTCAACAAGCTGTCACTTTTTAATCTCTCGCTGGGCGGAATCTTGTAACTTCTGTTTACAAGCGGCTTTTCAATCCTCGGAGATTCACAACCTCTTCATGAGATGGGTTTGAATCATCAAATTTTTTTTTAATTTTCCCTTCCACTTTGGAGGCTTGCGGCCAGGCATGTTATAACTGGGCAAACATTAACCTGGATGGTACTTTGAAGCCTTTTCAAACAATAGCAGCCGAAGTTTTTATGGGCTTGTCTAGCAGGTGTCTCGTATAGCACAGGCAGCCTGAGATACATTATCAAAGAAAGGGGAAAAAAAACACCTACGCTTGAAAAGATCAAAGAGCGAATGACGCTGAATGCCTGCACAAGTTATTTTTCTGCTGCAGAAATCCTGGGCCTTCCGGCTCTCATTGAGCAACAAGATCAGCTCTGCTTTACAGGACCGTCTACTCAAAACTAATATTTTTGGTTAGGGGGGTTTCTGATGGTGCAGATAACCCAAGGGTCTTCTTGTGTCTCAGGGCCTCCAGTAACATGATCGCCCCACTGCAGACCCAGCAAGGACATTGGGACATCTGTGCAATACCTATGGCAGGCAGCATTGACTAAAAACTCAACTGTTTGAGAGATTCCACAAGAGATATAAGAAACTAGCAGGTGATTCAGCTCACTGGCATGTACACAGAGCTTAAAGGTCATTTCTACTTCAAACCTGATATATCTTTTTGTTTTTTTTGGAAAGGGAGGGAGGGGGTTTCTGGTGGGATGAATTGCTTACTACATTTTGTCTATTCTTTTGGATTATATTCTCTTTTCTTCATAGATTATAGCAGTGAGAACCCACCAGAAGTCCCAGCTACTCACAGTGGGCCTGAACTAAATGGTAGTGTCACCGTCCGCCAATGAACTAGGCCATAACGTGGCATAAACAAATAATTGGGGTGTGCAGGTAAAAAAGAGCATCACCCCACCGCAGGAAGGGCAGTGACATCACAATTATATTTTTCAAATGGTGCCTCCCAAGTGACAGAAAGCTAGCAAACAGAGCCCACCTAAGACTGAAACCTCAGGGGAGCTGCCCTTTAAATATAACTCTTCGGTGACTGGCTCTTTCAAATTTACAGCACTAGCAAGCTAAGCTGCCGCTTGCGCAGAATTTTCAACTTATGACTTTTATTGTTACTTTTATTACTTTTTATTTGTATACTAGCAATTTTTTTTGTAGCTTTTTGTTTAAATGTTTTTCTAGCCGCCTCTGCGGATGTCAAAAGTCGGTTTTAACCAGTTTCTTTATTATGGAGAATTAGATTCAGCAGTCCCAGCCAACTGATTTAGAAACACTCTGAGAAAGACTTGTTTTTTTGTTGTTGTATAAATATATACGGATCAGATTACACCTGCCGGTGAAACAAGGCCGTAAGGCAACCTGCTCCCCCCCCCCCCTTTCCTTTCCTCCTAACCTGGCATACAGTGATTTATTTCAGGCTCAAAGAATTTGCTGTGTGTTTACAGTAAACACAGCCTAGGTGAACCCAAAACAGAGCTTGCTTTTACCGCTGGCGTTCAATCTCTACTGGGCACCTCCCACGCCTGCCAGGTAGGGGCCGAAATGAAAAATTGACACTCACACCTTGTGGAAATTGTCAGTTTGAGAACATGTTTGCTGTATAAATCCTTTCTTTTATCAGATAAGAAGGCTAAATCCGGCACAGGCTGAATGCACTGTTTGGTGTACAGTGATTTGTGAATAGGAGGAGTGCCCGTCAACTTTTAAATTGCAACGATCAGGAAAGAAATACCTCGACCCGTAGAGTGCACACTACTGAAATTTAGCTCATGAAGAGCTCATTATGCTGATGAATTGCTTTGCACCGGGTTATCTTTACGACGTGTGAATTTCCCTGTAACAAATAGAAAGTTTATTTTTCACACGAGATCATTGTAATGGTTGTATTCTATCTCACAGTTTTGAGCAGCTTCTTGCAGTTTTTATGGACTGATCATATCATATGCACTGACATTTCTAAAGAGTTCAAGCAAAAGTATAATTAAAGCAGAACTCAGAATTTTTCTTAACCCTTGTTTTTGTCTAGATCCTAGGAGCCGCCCCCGATAATGCCATCAGACACTTGATGAATGTTGATGGAAGTTTCATTTGATTTTAACGTTCGATTTAGGAATGAATTTCATTCGTTCAAGAAAAAATTTCCATCCTGCGCTTTCAAGTTTTTTTTTTTCTTTGTCACTACAGTCGAAATCGATTTGTTAATCTGACCCTATAAACTAATAGAAAGTCAAAAGAAAGTTCTTTTGTACGAAAGTTCATTTGATAATCTAAGCAGTGTAAGAACCACTTTACACCGGTCCCTGGAGCCTCTTTCTTCCTTCATACACCGTGTATAGATGTGAGGATGCTGAGAAACATTCTAATGCTGCAGTATGGGAGGACACAGGCTTCAGTGACTGGAGAAAAAAAAGCACTTGCTGGGGTAGCCCCACTGCAAGGGTTAAGAACACTTTTGCCCAGAGTTGTTCTAGAAGTCAAGGTACTGGTTAACCCAAGTATTTTTTCCATTGGGGAGATTTCCCTTTGCTTTCTCCCCTGAGACACTGCTTTAGGTTACAGGCGATCTCTCCAAAGTGAGTGTGAATCTCTAATAGCAGCAAAAACTGACTTTCTAACACAATCAAAACAAAAAGGAAAAAACATATTGGTTTTCAATGTTCCTTAAAGGAAAACTATGGGTTCAGGGCTTTTCCCCATAGTTCTCCTAAGGGTAACGGGAGGACACAAACTAGCGTCCTCCCGTCACCCAACGCTCAGTATACCGCGAGCTACAGCTTGCGGTATACTGAGATGCCGCAGCCGGGACGGATCCCGACATTACTGTCGATCCACCCAGCTGCGTGATTGACAGCTGGCTCTGCCTATCTAGAGGCAGAGCCAGCTTTGCCCGCCCCCTCCCCCGTTCCGCCAGTCAGCGCTGGAGGATCGGCCAGGGGAGGGGGAGAATCCCTGCAGGGAGCCGTAAGTGACAGTCACAGCTCTCTGCTGGGATGGATCGAGAAGTGAGCGACGCTATGTGTTCGCTCACTTCCCGATCTATTGAGCCGACCTGTGACAGTTTCATTTTCACTCGCCTCATAATTCTCTTAAGTTCAAGTGTTTGTAGACACTGCATATAGTACAGTTATAATTCATCTCAACAGTCGATTGTTTTGCAGCACGCACTGGAGAAATAATAATAAGCTATGGGGAGCCGGGCCTTACCTTTTCATACAGGCCACACTCTTCCCAGGTGCCGCTGTCCTGCAGTAGTAGCGCGATTAATCAGTAACCTGCCACATGTTGGTCTTGTGGACAAGATTGCCATAATCAGCCCGGCGGTAGTGACTGAAGGCTGCTATCACAAGTCCCTTTTACAACTGCTGTCATTGCAGTTATATTATGGGGCCTCTCCCTGAGATTGAAGCTAAATGGTTTTATCTGATTGCAGGCTCAGCGGGTGAGCCAGCACACTCTTCCACTTATATTGCAGCTTTCAGCAGAGGGCAAGCAGTGTAATAGCTCAGTATAAACTGTTTGCCTTTTTTGTGTTTGCTGTAAACAGAAAAGAATCAACTGCTTGTGTCATGCATACATAGGTCTGAACTCTGCATGTGGTTAGTCTGAACAGGAGTAACAAAATAGTGTTTCTGTTGTAATTTAATCTTGACGGGAGCCAAAGTGGTTGGGCAATAAAGGACTTCGATAATGCAGCTGTCCACTTCATGCAGTTATTTTGAAGGATTAATCATTGTTGTTCCTGTCCATTCCCTCATCGTATAAAGCAACCTTTCCTTCTCCAATGTTTACAGAAACTCCTGCCAAATATGAACTGTTCACATTACAAACACACCAGTTCAAAATCATTGAGCAAAAACTTTGCTTATATACATCCCAGAGACCTCATAATTCCTCCATTGGGCCCCACAGTCTTGCCCCTCACACAGCATAGAGAAGGTGAAGCCAAGTTGTCAAATACAACCTACATATGAAAAACACCTATCCCTGTAACAAAAATTGCTTTCTTGCTGATTATATTTATAAACCAGACTGCAGAAAATAATTTTTAGAATTTGTTCTAGAAGTCAATGTTCTTTATGGTTCTATAGGATTTGCAGGTCAGAACTGTGAAGACAACATTGACGACTGTCCTGGACACAACTGCAAGAATGGAGGGACCTGTGTGGATGGCGTAAACACCTATAACTGCCAGTGTCTCCCTGACTGGACTGGTAAGTCACAAAAAAGGAAACTAAGCTTAATTCCAATTATTTTATTTTTTTTCTATCCCTTCAACTTTTTTTTATAACTCTATTTGGTCGTTAGATCTTCAGTCATGCAAATCAAAAACAACATGGTGTAATGAGATTCCGGGTATTCATGCATAGCATTGTGCACCTCTGTTGTCTTTAGGAAGAAGTATTGGGAAAAGAATAACAAACTGTCTTTTTTCATTATAAAGTGTTTTGCACTTGTCCCAACCTGCCTGTTTCATTCTGTGTGAATTGTGCCTTCACAAAAGATACACAGATGGGATTATCTGTGACTACCATTGTGGCCTTGATTAAATTTTTCATTAATAAACTATAAAACGCGATCATAATAAACTGTAACATTCGGTCGTAGAAACAACATTTCCTTTTACAATTATGAGAATTTCAGGGCAGGAAATCCATTGCAGCTGGTGAAAAAATGTTACTAAGCATTTTACTCCTTCTTGGGACAGATCATTTTTAATGACAAGCCCGAGAAGAAATTTGATATGGCTCATTTCCTGAGGCCCTTATTTATATTATACCCTCATAATAGACTGCTGGAAAACGGTGAGATGATCAAAGTGAGAAACCTAATTCACACATGCGTTCCATAAATGGTAGTAAGAATGTTCATCCTCTTTCCTCATAGGCCAATACTGTACGGAAGATGTTGATGAATGTCAGTTGATGCCAAATGCTTGCCAGAATGGTGGTACGTGCCACAACACCCATGGTGGCTATAACTGCGTCTGTGTCAACGGCTGGACGGGAGAGGATTGCAGTGAAAACATTGACGATTGTGCCAATGCTGCTTGCAACAATGGAGCAACCTGTCATGACAGAGTTGCATCTTTCTTCTGCGAATGTCCACATGGACGCACAGGTGAGAACGAGCTGTCCTGTATCATTCAAGAGGCCTATAACGCAGGGTTTCTGTATTACCTTTTAATATTTAGTTTTCATGTGTTAGCAAGACTTAAAGCGGACCTTTACCCATATCTTTCAAATAATGACAGTCTACAAACACATACTTTGATCATTACCAGCTTTGTATTCTATGCATACCTTATTTCCCTTTTCTTCTCCAGTCTTCTGACAGTAGCCATGTTTACGAAGGGCATATTGCTAGCTCTCCTTTTACTTTCTGGATTTCTGGCACATGTGACCATGCACATAATCTCAGGGGAGGAAAATGCCTTTCCCTAAGATCTCGTGAGATTACAGATTAGATTTCCCAGGAATGCTCTGCTGATGACAAGGCAATCCCAGTGTGCTTTGCTTTGGCAAACTGAAGTCAATTTTGCCCTTTTAAAGCAGGAAGTGAATGCTCTTCATAATCACAGCATTTTACACCTGACGTGTGTGACCAAATAATGTTTTCATTTGATCAGATTTGAATTTGGTTGGCCAAAGAGATGAAACCAGTTTGATAAATATCTTGGTTAAACATCCAGAAGGGATTCTTAACTATTTATCCCTGGATTGTCAACTTCTTTCTACCTCACATTCTTCTACAGTTTCATTTATGAACCAATCAAGACATTATTAAGATAAAATCTTTTATGTAAGCCAATTTCTTGCATGTTAAAAGTAAATACGTTTTTCAGGGCCACCTTAATGGGAAGATGCTTGCTGCTTTCCATCAGTGAGCAAAGAATTATGACAGATGGTACCTTATATTCAGTTCTAGGTCTATATTTGTACACTGCCAAATAGCAAAACAAGAGTTTCTCAGAGCTAAGCTTATAGATGCACTGTGTAGCAATCTCTACTTAGTGTCTGATTGTAATGAGGAAATGAAATCCAACAATGTTTGAGAAGCAGGAAAATAATAAATGTTTGTGTAACAAAGATGGTTATCTTCAGCCTAAGCCACCAGTCTTACAAGTACATCTGGTGAGCCATACACTGGCCAGGTGCAGCAGCTACCTGAAAGACACCTGACAATAAGTTTATAATGACTACACCATAATTGCTGGATAATAAACGAAATATTACATCTAAATGAAATGCCCCTATTTAGGTCTTCTCTGTCACCTTGAAGATGCTTGTATTAGCAACCCATGTAATGAGGGCTCCAACTGTGATACCAACCCTGTCAATGGCAAAGCGATCTGTACTTGTCCATCTGGCTACAGCGGTCCTGCCTGCAATCACGATGTGGATGAATGCTCGCTAGGTAAGGCAAATCTAAAGTTCTGATCAACCTTGGCATACAAGTAACAGAATGTGTGTTTTGGTGCCTTATTGTCCTGGTTATAAAGCATCAGAATATTAACAATTTCCTTTTATTGTTCAGGTGCCAATCCATGTGAACATGCAGGAAAATGTATCAACACTCAGGGTTCTTTCCAATGCAACTGTCTCCCAGGCTATGCCGGGCCACGATGTGAAATTGATGTCAATGAATGTCTTTCGAACCCTTGCCAGAATGATGCTACGTGCCTTGACCAGATTGGTGGATTCCAGTGTATCTGTATGCCAGGTACAAGCATTAAAAATAAATAGACTAACTTATTGTCAGAAGCCTTAGCTATGCAGCTTACACTTCTATGTTTCAGTACTCATTCTTTAATGTCTTCTGATTTTTAGGCTATGAAGGCACATACTGTGAAATCAATACAAACGAATGCTCCAGCAACCCCTGCTTACACAATGGCAAATGCATCGATAAAATAAACGAGTTTCACTGCGAATGCCCTACAGGTGAGAGATGAGATCAATAAGGAGGCTGTGCTTTGCAAGGTTGCTGCTAATCTTCAGCCTTGGGCAGTTTATTATCAGTTCTCAATAGGAGAATCTCTCCCACCTTCTTATTTATCTTCTTTTTGTTTAGTCTTGCTGAAGCTTGATTTGTAAGATAGTATTTCTGAAGGATGGCATAGAATCATATGGTATTAAGATTGCTTTAAGTGGCAGTGTGAGGATCATATGTGGTCTGCATTCCCTGTGTGAAGTGTATTTGCGAGTTGCCATATTGAAGTACTCTCAGGCTGCACGGGTGATACCTCCTGGTTCTATCTTGTTTCTCGCTGGCTCTAATATCTTGCGACACACTTAAGGAAACCTTTACTGAGAACATTATGTGAGGAGGTCCCAAGGATGTCAACTGTACCTCTTTTAGTACAGTTTGCATTTGAAGTGACAGGAGAATGATTCTGAAATCACATGGCTAGGGAACATTCAGTTGTCCGTGTTCATGGATTGTCCAGGGTTAAGCTATTTGTGCTAGAAGATACAAAATGCCACATTTTAGAAATACGAGTGGGCAGTGTATTATTATTTATTATTATTATTATGTTATAACAACATATTTTTTTCATACAACATGTGCTTTAATAAGAGCAAAATATTTTGGCAACAGCTATTTACAATACACACCACAATATGTCCCATCACAGACATTCACGGATTGGCTTTTGCTAGGCCCGGTACAGTTACAAACTGCTGTGTGGACTCGCTTAATTAGCGCGTTCATTAATATTGCCTGCTGACATCACTGGTTTCCAGTGACCAGTTTGGCTCCACATTGCTCATTGTTGGGTTTAAGTCTGCAGCTCTCGAGATTGCACTGGTCTGCACTAAGGCCTTGTTCACACCAAGCGCGTTCCAAGAGCAGAGCAGTTAGACTGGAGCAAAACTGCATCCAATGTATTCCAATGGTATTTTTAGCTCCAGTTCACATCGCAGTTCCAGAGCAGGTAAAAAAAACCTGCAGCAGGCCCTATTTTACCTGCTCTGGAGCGCATGCAAATGCATCAGAAACACATGCAAACGCTCTGGAACGCACTGAAAGCCCATTTTAAACTAAAAAAAACAACAAGTTTTAAAAACCAAAAACGACCTGAAACGCATCAAAAACACGGCAAAAACGCACACTGCATGTGCAGAAACTCATGCAGATCTGCTCTGCATTTGGTGTGAACAAGGCTTAAGGGGACAGCCAGTTTCCTGTGCATTTTCCTGAATAAAACTGCTGCTGGCTACAAGGTTACAGCAAGCTAATCTTTGGAAAGGATAATACTTCACAATGGATTTAAATAAGATGTTGGGAATGCCCGGTCAGGGGTTTATACCTATCTTTTTTCCCCCCATGTGGTCATTTACCATAGTAACACACAGCAAGTTCTGAAATTTCTGAATAAAGAGCACACTTTGCCCTTTCTGGTCTGAGGGGATCAGCTGAAATCCCAGAGCAGACATTGAGAGCATTCAGTGTGGGATTGTAAATGCGAAGCTCTCAATGAGAGCCAGACCCCGGGCCGGGGGGCAGTTTATGGGCTTAGGCGGGGAACAAACGGTCATGTGGTATTTTACAAGGGAGAGGTTAAAAGGGGAAAGCTTTGCATTGGCCTAGTGTCTGAGCCGCCTTCTGGTCTAATAATCCCGAATAGAAATTTGAAAAACGAATCTTATCCCAACGATTGCCATCCCAAGTCATACTATTTGTAGCTGGTGATCTATATTGAACATAAGGTTGCATCAATGTACTTTTTTCCTTCCATAGGTTTCAATGGGCCCCAGTGTCAGTATGACATTGACGAATGTGCCAGTACACCATGCAAGAATGGCGCTAAGTGTATAGATGGACCGAATGCCTACACCTGCAAATGTGCAGAAGGTAAGTGCAGTTTTGCAGCAACTCTTAAATCTTTTTATTTTTTATTTTTTTTATTTTTACTGTCAGGCCTGTCTACGATGGCTTAGCAGTTATCAATGTGGCTTTACAGCTTGTGGTCCCATCTAGGAGCAGTCTGCATGCTTGTATGTTTGCCATTGTTTCTGTGGGTTTCCTCCCTCAATAATACTGATAAGTTAATGGGTCAAATGCATTGAATGTACTTTCTTTGTCACTGGACTCCTGATTTTCTTATTTGAGGTCAGGAGCTCAGAATGTACTGAGGCATTTGCATCAGCATGACAGACGGTCAATTAGTATTTTCTTTAAAAGAAATCAGCAATGCCAGCCTACATATATATACTTTGGTATAGGTTTTCTATAAAGTATATCTACAGCCATTGTTTTTTTTTTTTTGGAAGGGTTAGATCCACCAGTTTTTATTGCTGTCTGTGTCGCAGCTGGGGAGATTCACCCTCTTTATTTCCCTGCTTGCTATTGTCACCTGCAGAAAGTTCAACAGGAATAGAGGGTGTATCTTTTAACGGGGAAGCCTGTTTCACATGACAACAGTCTAAAAGGAGCTTTGCCTATATTTTTGAGAGATATCCTCTTACTTCCTGTTGGGTCTCGGGGGGATTTTCACTCAATTCCTCCCCCAAACTAAAAACCGGCAGCAGAAAAAAACCTGACATGGGTTTTATTCATTCTCTATTGTATCTGCAAAAAATGGCTTAAGATATAGGTAACATTGCACAGTTCAGTGGGGGAGAGGGCTGATGTGAATGGTCTAAAGTCCTCTGTAATAAACTACAATATAAATCAGCACTTGATAAATCATTTCATCAAGAAGCGGTTTGGAGTTTTGATACATTAAGCAGCCAGATTTCCAGAAAACTATGCTATGTGCAGTAATAAGCAGGAGATTATAAGCCAAGTAGTACTTTTAGAAAGGGATCTGTTGCAGCAGATGTCTCGGGCTCTAGTGTCACAATTAGAGCGAAAGCAGACTGCTTTCCATGTGGAGTGTGGGGCAAAGGTGTTGCCAGCAAAGAGGCCTCCTATTCTATTCTGCTTTTGTGCCTGGTCCTTTTTCTCTCCGGAGCTGTGAGCCTTTTCCATACACAGACAAAAAAGACGCGGGAAAAAAGTTTGAGGCAGCTTTAGAAAACAGCAAGGGCCTTTCTGGGCTGCGGGGAGGAGCAGCCTCTATGACATGAGCTGAGAAAGGGGGATAATGGCGCTATTGTTGTGCAGCTCATGCTGGAGATGGCTCACAGTTGAATAACTTCTAATCAGGCTTGTATGAATGCCAGCAAGTGAGCCATGAAAGCTGCAATATCCACTCGCACCGCCCAGGGTTTTTTACCTTGTCCTCTGTGAGTGTGGAAAACTTTATAATGTATCTTGCAACATTGTCAAAAGGTTTTGTTTTTATAGTTGATATTTTACTTGTTTACATATAACCACAACAATAAGGCCTCAATTACAGTAGTTGGAACATCTAAATACAGGAAAAAGGGGAAGAATAAATGGGTTCTTGTTGACAGGCGTAGTTTTCCTGCATTTGACATGCGTTTAGAACACACTTCAAACACAGGTCAGCAAAATCCCATTTACTTTCATCGACCAGTAAACATGGCAGTTCAGAGTCGACGTTTGACCTGCTTTGTGTTGTGCTGCATTTCTTCGAACGCAGCATGTCCTATTGTGGTGCATTTAACTGCAGCCAAATCAGGTCAAATGCAACCTTTTAGTATGGAGTGTTCCCTAGCTAAATGAACTTCTCTATGGAACAATGTGGCTTAGGTACTTTATTTTAAATGCATTCTTATTACTACGTTACAAGAAAGGCGGTTGGTTTTTACTTGTAGAGTTCTAAATATTTTGGCACTTTGGTTACCTGGCTTTCATATGACCTACAGATACATGTCTGATGTGTAATAATTCTGGTTTCCAGGTTTTACGGGGGTGCACTGTGAGACGGACATAAACGACTGCTACCCAGACCCCTGCCACTATGGTACCTGCATTGATGGCATCGCCACTTTCTCCTGCCTATGTAGACCTGGGTTTACTGGGCGGCTATGTGACACTAACCTTAACGAATGCCAAAGCATGCCGTGTCAGAACAGAGGAGAATGTATTGACCAGATCAACAGCTACATGTGCCAGTGCCCAAAGGGAACCTCGGGTAAGTGTCCTCATCCCTCTGCGATTGTTCAGTTTTCCATTTATTATATTGGGGCTGATTTATAAAGACAGAGAGAAAGGTACCATGGACAGTGAGCAAAATGTTTCACATTAAAAAAACAAACATGAATTCTCTGACCAATGGCTTTTAACTTGTTTTTTCTTTTAAAGGTACAAACTGTGAGATCAATTTGGATGACTGCGCCAGTAACCCATGCGACTCTGGCAAATGCATTGATAAGATTGATGGCTATGAGTGCGCCTGCGAACCAGGCTACACAGGTAATGCGTCTTAATGAGCACTCAGACTGGCCATACACATTATAAAATGATTAGATTTACCATAACTATGTAATGTGATGGCCTACATAAACTATTCAAATTGTAGGTATTCAAGCTATATTGTCTATGGCAGATCTGAACCAGATTGTGCAATCTGATTGTAGCCATAAACATCCAGATTTCTCTTGTTACCTTTTGTGGGTTGCCAGCCTGAATATCTCTATTGTGACTACATCTGATAGGTTGCAGTCACTGTTCAGTAGGGTTGCATCGATACCGGTTTTTCAGTATCGAGTACCGATATTTTTTTTCCGGTACTCTGCGATACAGATATTGAAAGTCCCATTAAGGAAGCCGGGTGGCTTGTAATGACTCGCCGCTCAGCTTTCCGATTAGCAGGGAAGCCGTCCCCATGCTCCATGCCCCACCAGGTAATGAGGAAGCATAGAGTCTGCTTTCTGGCCAATCAGGAAGTTGGGTGGCGGGTAATGACTCGCCTGGCTTCCTAATTGGCCGGGAAGCCAACTCCATGCTCCCTCGTCACCAAGTACTACTATCGGTATCGGTGCATCTCTACTGTTCGGCCAGTCATTTTCCACCAGGCTCAGTCTTTTACGACTTTTGTAGGATTGGTTGCTGCTGACATGGCTACCCATGGCTTAAGTTACGACCAAATTATTAGGAATCGGCTGAAATTAAAGCCATCTATAGCCAGCTTTGCTCAGTGTTGTGTTGTCTCACTGAGAGGCAGGTGGACAGAAAGCTTATTTTGTTCTTTATCTTTCTTATCAGAACTTGTATTTAAACTGAGAAGGGGAACCCCATATCGGTTTTCCTCTTCGTTTTTAGAGATGAGGCTTCAATTAGTCACAGGAAGTGATATGTGAACTCGGCTGGAGGGAGTAAGGACTGAAGTTTGCAATTAGGGAATCTAGACTATTCCACTCAATTAGTGGATCGAGTTTCTAAGCTCGTCTGACTGGTGCGTGGTTAGGGTAGGTTAATATGATTCCTTAATTAAGCAAGACCCCTTTCTACTGCTTACCGATTACCTGTGCAGAGCCTAAAGGTATAAGCTATTGAACTCTCTTCCCGTCCCTCATCTGTCCTGTGATCAATAGACGCTTTTTTTTCACTGTGTATCCCACTGAATGTCTCAGTGACTGGAGAGTAAGGTAACTTAAGGAACCCAGAGGAAAGCATAACAAACAGAGTTCATTCTATTTGTTTTTTTTTTGCAATTTATGATTTAAATTCTAAAAAACACTTTGCATCTAAATGACTGACTGACTGCAAATCATAACCCCCAATGTAGCAACAGTTCCTGTAAAAAAAAAAGTGCCAATGGCAGAATTGCCTAATTCTAATTGCGAGCATATCAAATATATGTTGCTTGCAAGATCTGGGTTGCTAGTGAGGGAGCACCAATGAGGTAACGCCTCCCTCAATTAGGGGGCGATGCCATGGTAGACAATGAGATGAGTAATTCTACTGTGACGAGAAACCACACCTTTTATCTCTGCAATCTTACCCGTCTATGGTGGGCACAGGCTAATTATTTAGCATGTCTGGTTTAATTGATCAGCTAACCTACATATTGGGAGGCCCACCTCCCATCTTCACAAGCTACACAAATAAAAATGTTTCCAGATTATACTGTGATATTTGTCTAAAAAAAAAATGTCTTCTACAGGAAAAATGTGTAATATCAACATTGATGAATGTGCCAGCAACCCGTGCAGTCACGGAGGGACCTGTGAAGACCTTGTCAGTGGTTTTAAGTGCACCTGTCCAGAGGGCTTCCAGGGACACACGTGTATGTCCGAAGTGGATGAGTGCCGCAGCAACCCTTGTATCCATGGGACGTGCCGCGATGGAGTCAACGGGTAATTTGACAGACGCTTAAATCTGTGTAGAGCTAGTTTTAGTGTGAGGTTTAGTTTTTTTCCCAATTCCTGTTGGTTGGGGATGCAGCATTGTGGCATATTTTGCTTTTTGATGTTTAACTTGTGATGATCTGGCTTCCCCTCTCTGGCCATACCCACAGCAGGTTTCGGCCAGCAGGTGCAGGAAAAGAACCTATAGACGCATGGAAGTGGTTTACTGTAAATAATTCTTTGTCATCAGTTTAGAGCTGGTTAATAGAGTTCATATGAGTGTTACTCTGGAAATAGTTTCACAGTGTCTTGTAGTTATGTTTAGTGACTTTGTTTTACTGTACATTTTTAAAGGTACAAGTGCGATTGTGACTCTGGCTGGAGCGGCACCAACTGTGATGTTAATAACAATGAGTGTGACTCCAATCCCTGTATGAACTTCGGAACCTGCAAGGACATGACCAGCGGCTACATCTGCTCCTGTAGAGAAGGATTCACTGGTTAGTATGAGACCCCCACACAAAAGGCAATGTGGCAAGAGAAGTAGGATGCAAATGTACATGACTGTTTAATGTATAAACGTGTGGCATTGGATTCATAAGTGGACAGTGTATTCATACATAAATGGTCCGTATAGTAAGCTCAATGGAAAATTGTTTACATTAAGATTACTGCAAAAGACACAGGGCGCTTTTTGTGCCTTGAAGAATATGTGCTTATGGAAAGGGTTCTTTAAAGTAAGAGTTGTGTAAAACACCTCCGGAAACGGTTCTAGCCATCTCAGTAGATTGCTTCAAGAAAGGCTGGTGTATTTCTAAATGCACACAATCTAAATGGCTACTAATAATTTTTAGAAATGACACTGCAGAATAATTATTTAGGGAATAGCCATTTGGCATTGGGGATCAGCATGGAATTTTAGAGGAAATTGGAGAACACTTTATTTTTCTGGTGTTTTCTGAAACTGAGGGTTTAGGTTTCCTTTACAGATGAATTTACTAGACAGGTGTGTTTTTGTTTTTTTCTTCTAACCTAATGATAAAATGTAACATTATGTCTTGTTCTCGCAGGAGTAAACTGTCAGACCAACATTAACGAGTGTGCGTCAAATCCTTGTCTGAACCAAGGCACATGCATAGACGGGGTTGCCGGATACAAGTGCATTTGTCCACTCCCCTATACAGGTCAGCCACCCACCCAGCACATAGGATATATCTTCCATGTAGTAATCGGAACTAGGCAAACATCATCTTCCTTTTAATGTCATTGTGGGCGTGCGTGCGTGCTGTGCAGTGGAAAAAGTGCAACCTCCTCATCCATGCCATTGTGGGTTCTCTGCGTTTGACCTCCAGCAATAATATGGCTTTGCATGCAAGAAGCCATGATTAGGCATTATCTGCATATGTTATTGTATTACTGCTAAAGACAGAAGAATAGCTAGGAATTTAGGAAGTCACAGCCAGAGTTAGTAATACATGTCAGTAGGAATGCTTCATATGCGATTCCCTTCCCAACTTCCAGTTGTAGTTTGTCTACCGGCAGAATTGTAGTTATTTTATATCCTGGGGGAAATGTGGGACATGTTGTGACAACATATTGTGGTGGAAATGCAAGGACCATGACAGGTGAGTTTTCAATCTTAATGATCATGGGCTTAAACCATAACTTGTGTAAATGTGTAGAGGAAAAAATCACCCCCTAAAAAGCCGAGCCTTGTTTTCCTGGCAGTATTCATTGTTCTGCCCTAACGAAATAAAAGGAAAATATTTTGCTTGGAGAAAAAAAAGATGAATTGCCTCGTGCTCTTTTTTTCAACAACATTTTTTACATTGTTTTTCCAGAAAACAGGCTGAGGTACTCTCTGGAAATGCTTCCGAGATACTTTCAGGGGCCTCTGGGTGGAAAAATCTCCTATGCACATATTTTGTTCTGCTCTTTTGACAGTAACGGAGGCCAACAACCACAGTACCCAGTCTGGCCTCCATGGGGCGGATAAGGGTTATTTTGACAGATATGCAATGGCTGGGAACTGGTCCCAGTCAGAACCTGCATGTTCGCTTCCTGCTTCCCCTTCCATTAAAATGGCTGTGCAGACAATTGAAGGAAGCAACGATGAATTTCCTGACTGGTCCTGGTCTCCAAAGCAACAAAGGGGGATCGTGAAGGTTTTGGAAAGTGGCCACCACAGACGAGAGAGATAGTAGCTAGCAGAAAATTAGATTAAATATGAAAATATGTGAATTATTAACCTATCCTATTGAGGAATGTAGTTTTCCTGTTGATTGTCTGCACATCAGCACTTTTTCAGTCCTTTATGGTACTTTATATTCATTATTGGTAAGTTTTTTTGAAGACTTACACACAGGGTGTCACTCATGTTTTGATCCATATATATATTCACATATTTTCATATTTATTCCAAACCTTTAGCGCTGTGACAACACTTTACACTTTCACTTTACACCTCTCATAGCAGCTTTAGGATCATTACTTGACTTTTAGTTTACTTTCCAAAAGCGCAGATTTTTTGTTGCAATCAGAAAATTAGATTACCAGCTATGTAATAACCTCACATGCATCCCACCAAACCTTACTATATCTTAATGTAGTATTGCAGATGCCGTACTCACGTGAAATGGTCATTCCATACCAAACTGATATTTTGGTTATTGGAGAGTTAAACCTGCCCTTGAAATTTCTATTTCTTGGTAGCGCTTTGGCAAGTTTTCTATGCCGAGTTCCTGGCCCATTATTGGGGTCTTCCACTATTTCTGCTGGATTTCTATATTTTATACTGTGAAGAATATAATAGGAGCATCTTGAGTGATTTATTACTGAAAGATCATTTTTGAGTGCACTGGCTTTTTATCAGAATCTGATTTTTTTTTTTACCTTTGAAGAGAGTATAAAAGGTTGCAGTCTGTTGGGTTTTATTGTTTTCTGGTTCCCTGACAATTGTCACTGAAACAGGAAGTGAGACCAAGTCTCCCAATGGGGCACCTCTGCTGTGACAGATGTGATTTTTAAAATTTCCACTGTTATGGTGTCAGGACAGAAAATGGCAAAGCAATAACATTTTGACTGAGATACTAACCCTTCCCTATGCCATAAAAAGAAAAACAGTTGGTGTTCTGCTTTCCTGTTGGTTATTTAGCTTTCTTTGATTGCTGAGTGTATTAAAGTAAGGCTTGCTTTCTTGTCAGGGGAGACATGTGAAGATGTGCTGGCACCGTGTGGTAACAACCCATGTAAGAACGGAGGCAGATGTCAGGAGTCTGAAGACTATGAAAGCTTCTCCTGCCTTTGTCCTGTGGGATGGCAAGGTTTGTGTATAAATCCATTTATAAATTCACAAAGAAAAAGATAACCTCAGCTGACGTCTTCTTAGTTAAATGCCTCACTCTCAGGAGATCATTTACATTATGCATATTGTGGTTCTTTTGGTTACTGTGCATGGACCTTGATATTTGGATAAAAAGTCTTGCAGTTCTTTCAAGAGCAATTAATGTTTTACCAGCAACCAAAAAGATCTTCCAAGAAAGAAAAATCTTTAATGCTGAAGTCAAAATGTGCTCTTCTGTTTTTCCTCTTTGTAAATCTATACATGTTTTCACCAGGCCAAACCTGTGAAATTGACATCAATGAATGCGTGAAGAACCCTTGCCGAAATGGTGCTTTGTGCCAGAACACTAACGGAAACTACAAGTGTAATTGTAAACCCGGGTACACCGGCAGGAACTGTGAGACGGATATCAACGATTGTCTGCCAAGTGAGTGTCGCATAACCAAAATTTACCCCCACCCCTTAAACTTCTCTCTCCCTCTCTAGAGCTTATCCTGGCATTATTTTTTTTTCTTTTACCATGTTCCTGTAGGGAGATGTTTTTTCCTTTCTGTGAAATCCTCACCACGCCTCAAGAGCTACATCTCCCAAGAGCCTTTTCCCTGGACAGTGTATGGGCAGGCTCTTGGGAGACAGGGCAACAGCACTGTTTTTGCTGAGAATTAAGGCAATGTATGCATGTAGAGAGGGGCGCAAGGGATGTGAGATAGGTGAAGTTCTGCAGTTCATCGGGCAGGGCTGACAAGTGGTTGGGATTTCAGAGCAGCGGAGGGCACTGTGTTGTAAGCTCAAACCATAAGTTAGGAGCATGCTGCATTTCTGACAGATCAACAGGTATTCTTCTGTACTTGCAGTGTTTTCAAGGGGAGTATGCATGCCTTTCAGAAATGTTCTATATACATTTTAAATATTATTTGCTTTGGTGGAGTTTTTTGGTTTTTTTTTAGTGTCCTCTTCATTATTCCTTTTTCCCGTTTTTTAGATCCCTGCCACAACGGAGGCTCCTGCACTGATGGTGTTAACGAATTTTTCTGCAACTGTTTGCCGGGCTTCCGTGGTCCAAATTGTAATGAGGACATAAATGAATGTGCGAGCAACCCGTGTAAAAATGGTGCCAACTGCACTGACTGCGTCAACAGCTACACTTGTACTTGTCCATCTGGATTTAGCGGCATCCATTGTGAAATTAATACACCTGATTGCACAGAAAGGTACTGCTCCCTTTGGCCTTAATATTGGTTTTGGGTTTAAGTATATGAATGGTTTATATAGACTTTGTCTCTCTACTAGCAAAAGTGTACTTATTTGTGGGTAAGAAGGATCACGATTGCCACAATTTTGAATACGTATGTGCTAATCAGGTTTACAGACCTTGTAATTGGCTAACCTTGTCCTAAGGGCGGGCTTACAGCAGAATAATGGTTAGCAGCTGAGAGGAACAGATCACTAATTTAGTTCAGGTTTATTTATAAAGTTTAACATTGAACAGTTTTTGGCCTGTAACATGTTACAGTCCCTAGTGTCAGTTTCTGGAGCTGGAATAGATGGGCAAAGGGACAGGATTTAAATGGTCAGTCTACCCAAATTGATATTTTACATTTGGGTGGGGCTTACTGGGCCTTCTTTTATGTCTTGGATGCCCCAACAGTGAGATCTTCCTGCCATAATTCCCATTACCGCTCCACTCCATCTTGCGTGTTTGCCTATTTAAGCTAGCAGTGCAGAGATCTTACCAGTAGAGTATCGGAGAGGTAGAAGGCCCTCTCTAGCATCCACCAATACTGAAATATCAGATTTGTTAGGTATGACCTTTCAAATAACTCAGGGATAAAGTTATGCCATAACATTTTGCTTCCTTTTTCCAGCTCTTGCTTCAATGGTGGCACTTGTGTCGACGGCATCAACACATTCACCTGCCTCTGTCCACCTGGCTTTACCGGGAGCTACTGCCAGCATGACATCAATGAGTGTGACTCCAAACCCTGCATGAATGGGGGAACATGCCAGGACAGCTATGGCACGTACAAGTGCACCTGCCCTCAGGGGTACACTGGGTTAAACTGCCAGGTAGGTATTGAAGCCTTTTACTGTTTACCCACATGGACAAAGAGTCTGAATTTAGACATGTTATTTGCTTTAGTGTTTTTGAGTTTTGTGCCTCAACAGTTTTATTTAAATTTTCAACAGAATTTGGTTCATTGGTGTGACTCCTCTCCTTGCAAAAATGGAGGAAAATGCTGGCAGAGGAATAATCTGTATCGATGTGAATGCAACAGTAGCTGGACCGGATTGTACTGTGATGTGCCCAATGTTTCGTGTGAGGTTGCTGCCCTACAGCGAAGTGAGTTGGGGACCCAATAGTGACAAAACCGCTGCATAGAGTTAAATGCCAAACTCCAGCTAAAACTGTTAGGCTTCTATAAAGTGTAAAAGGGCTAGAACATCTGCCAAGTTTTAATCGCTGTTTGTCTCCTTTAGAGAGAGATTCCCTCATTTCCTGGTCTGGTGACAGGGTGTCACAAGGAAAAATTTCATGGAATATCTCTCTGATGCAGTCAGATGCAGCAACAAAAGCACATGTATTTAGTAGAGTTGTCAGGGATGAGAATATGTCCGGTTTTTTTTTGCTGTCTGTGTCTTCCTGTCCCAGTGACAACCACAACATCTCATTTCTTGTCCTGGTGTCATCTGGACAGAATGTGAGGGGAAGTCCCCCTAGTAAGGACACAGCAGTAAAATTGAGAGCTTCTGACTCTCACTCACTTTATGAAAAACTAAAAAAGTTTTGGCTAGAATTAGGCCATAATAATGAATACCAACTCGGGTCATTCTCTGTACAAGTCACCTTTACCTACTCTAGTCCATCTAACATGACCATTGTTTCTTTTAGATGTGGATGTTAACAATCTGTGCCGCAATTCCGGGTCATGTAGGGACACTGGGAATACTCACTATTGTTTGTGCCAGCCCGGTTACACTGGTAGTTACTGCGAGGCGCAGGTGGATGAATGCTCTCCCAGTCCATGCCAGAATGGAGCTACATGCACGGACTACCTAGGAGGCTACTCCTGTGAGGTATACCATCTCTTTGATGTTTTACTAACATTATAAAACTGAATTCCTGACATGTCGGTGTAATCGTGGCAGAGAGATGCGATCAGCTGACTATGTGTTTGTTTTTGCCTTTTCCAGTGCGTAGCTGGATATCATGGTGTTAACTGCTCAGAGGAGATCAATGAATGCCACTCTCACCCTTGTCAGAATGGAGGAATTTGTATTGATCTTATCAACACTTACAAATGCTCCTGTCCCAGAGGAACGCAGGGTGAGTCAGAAAACGATCCCATTGAAATTCTGTTAGAATATTACATTTCTTTATGGATACCCTCTGTCCATAGAATGTTACTTTCTTACACCTATGGTGAAAACCACATACAAAGAGTGTTCTCTTGCTGACAGCAGAAAAAAATATGTATGCTTGCAAAGTGAACCAGTTATTCTGAATGATTTAAAAAATCTAAATTTCCACATTTCATAAAGTGCTTTTTTTTGCAGGCGTTCATTGCGAAATTAACATTGATGACTGCAATCCATCTTATGAAGGACCCAACCAAGAGCCTAAATGTTTTAATAGCGGCAAATGTGTTGACCGTGTAGGTGGCTACCACTGTAACTGCCTGCCAGGTTTTGTTGGCGAGCGCTGTGAAGGAGATGTAAATGAATGCCTGTCTAGCCCTTGTGATGCCCGCGGAACGCAGAACTGCGTGCAGCTCATTAATGATTACCAATGTGAATGCAGGCAGGGGTTCATGGGTAAGACACAACCCTCATGCATTTGTGGAGCTTTATGGTCTAGTTATTGTGGGCTTTCAAGTTTACAGCGTGTTACTTTCCCCTCAGGGAGGCGCTGTGAATCGTTGCTTGATGGCTGCAAAACGAAACCCTGCAGGAATGGAGGAACCTGCGCTATCGCCAGCAATACGGAACGTGGTTTCATCTGCAAGTGTCCACCGGTAAGTATAGGGGCATAATGTGTGAAGTCTATAGATGGATTAGATCTGTCTTTTAGATTGTAAACCCTCACGGGCAGGGCCCTCCTTACAACATCTTGTCTTGAATTGTATTCTTGAATTCTCTATATTGTAAGGCGCGGCACAAACTGTTGGCGCTATATAAATCCTGTATAATTATAATAGTAATAATGATTAACTTGTTTTGGCTAACTCATACCCCTGCAATGTGAGAAGAAGCAATAAAATACAACCACTGTGTAGCACTGCAGAGCAGGAAATGGAGCCTCCATATGTAATGAGCAAATATGGCAGCCACATGTACACATATAATTACAAATTATACATGAAAATAATGTTTTAGAAATAGTAATCAATAGTGCTAAGACTATTTACATAAAACTGATATCCTTCACTTGAATATCTGCATATTTCCTTTAAATGCACTCTGTGTGATACAATGTCTTTGTTGCAGGGATTTGATGGCGCTACTTGTGAATATGACACTCGTATGTGTGGAAACCTGCAATGTCTGAATGGGGGCACCTGTATATCTACATTAAAGAGCCCCAAATGCTTGTGTGCCGATGGGTTTACTGGTCTAGAGTGCCAACATGCAGTCAGCAGTTCTTGTAATCCAAACTCTTGCTATAACGGTGGCACATGCAAGTCTCTTCCCCAGGAGCCATTTTATCAGTGTATCTGTCCCAGGCATTTTAACGGTCTCTTTTGCCACATTCTGGACTATGAGTTTGAAGGTGGTTCAGGCCAGGACATCATTCCACCCAAAATCAGCGAAAAGTGCGAGAGTGATTGGTGTGCCGCACAAGCCGGGAACAAGATCTGCAATGCTCAGTGCAACAGTAATGCCTGCGGTTGGGACGGAGGAGACTGTTCGCTTGACTTCAATGACCCATGGAAGAACTGCTCGCAGGCACTGCAGTGCTGGAAGTACTTCAATGATGACAAATGCGACTCACAGTGCAACAACGCAGGCTGCCTCTATGATGGCTTTGACTGCCAAACAATTGAAGTCCAGTGCAAGTAAGTAAATTATAAAAGTAAATGATAGCCTAAAATTAAGTTATGCCTAGAAATTCTAGAACAGAATCTAGCTACGTATTGTAGTAACATTGTGTATTAACGCGCAACTCCATAGGTAAAAATTAGAGCTGAAGCCCGTCAATTTTAACAAAAAGTACACTAGCAGTGGGCCCAACCCCCCTCTCCCACACTTCAAGGGTTAAATACTCGTTCAGTCTAGAGGTAGAGGAATAAGGTGTAATACCTTATTCCTCACTCTGTCAGGCTCCCTCCCATCTGTGCGATCAGTCCCCTACAGCATCTACTCTAAGACAGGCCGGCAGTTGCAAGTTGATTTTATCATGTACAATTCAGTGCTGATAACTCTGCACTCCATGCTCTTGCACAACATGGAGTGCCGGAGCCTGCAAGAGCGAGTAAGAAGCTAAGTATTCCACTCAAATGCTTGTTAAATCTAGGGGTAGAGCAATAAACACTTGCAGTGAGGACAGGCCTCACTGCAAGGGAATTTTTTTTTTTTTTTATTCTGGGATTTCAGCTTTAAACATTTTATTATCAGTATTTCATATGTACATATATCAAGTTTTTTAAAAATATCTCTCCTTTCTCCCTCACCTCCAGCCCTCTTTACGACCAGTACTGTAAAGACCATTTCCAGGATGGACACTGTGATCAAGGCTGCAACAATGCTGAGTGTGAATGGGACGGTCTGGATTGCGCCAATAACATGCCTGAGAAACTGGCAGATGGCACCTTGGTGGTGGTGGTCCTTATGACTCCAGAGGAGCTGAAGAACAATTCCTTTAATTTCCTCAGAGAGCTGAGTCGAATTCTGCACACCAATGTTGTCTTCAAGAAGAATGAAAACAATGACTATATGATCATCCCGTACTATGGAAACAAGGAGGAGCTTAAGAAGCATCACATTAAACGATCTGTACCAGAATGGTCTGAGGCCTCCAGTGCCATATTCAGCAGTTTAAGGGATTCCTTGATCCCTGGACGGTATCGGAGGGAACTGGACCAGCTGGAAGTAAAAATGTAAACTAACTTTTTTTTTTTTTTTTTTTAAATCACACATTCAATACTAGCAGGTTCACTAATGGCTGCCACTATGTATGACTAACCCTTTTCCTTTTTTTTCCCCCTAACAGGTCAATTGTATACTTGGAAATAGATAACCGGCAATGTTTCCAGGCTTCATCCCAGTGCTTTAACAGCGCAACAGACGTAGCGGCCTTTCTTGGAGCGCTTGCCTCCCTTGGGAACCTAGACATCCCGTATAAGATTGAAGCTGTAAAAAGTAAGTGGGGTACCAGAATAGAGAAGGACTTATTCCAAACTCTTTACAGTCTGATGACTTAAAATACCAAGCCTTTCATTTTTTGTTCTCCTCTCCCAGCTAGCTAAATAGTATACCTTTTTATGTTTGCTTTTTTCTTTTTTGTCTTCCTTAGATTTTTATTGAGATCATTAATGCTTTAAGGGTGGGGGGAGGGGAAGAGAGAAATTGATCAATCGCATACATGAGGTGGTGGAAACGGTATCTCTAAAATCCCACTTAAATCCTCCGTCTTAACAGCTCAATGAGAGCGCAGTGATATAAAGTTCATTAATCCGTTTTCTTAAAGGAGTAAAGCAAACCTGTCTCTTGATACTGCCGACTGGGGCAAAAGAGAATTTTAACAGTAATTTGCAATTCTGATGAGTAAGATAAAATAACATTATTTTTAGTGTTTTTTATTTTTTTTTTCTCTTCTGAAGAGTGTTCCTTTTTTTTTTTTTTTCTCTTTTATTAACAAATTCCCCTTCATTTTCCTTGTGTCGGCGGTGTGAAATGCAGCTTTAATGTCTGTCTTACCAAGTCTGTCCTGTTTTCCATTAGGTGAAACGGCACCTCCACCACCCAGCTCTCCACTGTATCCTGGCTTGGTTGTTGGAGCGATCTCCCTCCTGCTGATCTTCCTCGTGGCCGGGGTCATCGTGAACAAGAAGAGACGGAGAGAGCACGGGCACCTCTGGTTCCCAGAGGGTTACACAGTGAAAGAGTCAAACAAGTCCAAGAAACGAAGAGAGCCCCTTGGGGAAGATTCTGTGGGTTTAAAGTAAGTGAGAAGATTTGCCTTTTTTTATTAGGGGGAGAGGTGGGATTGAAGGAGTAATTTTTGTTTGTTTGTCACCTAATCTGTTAATACGACTACAGCTTGTCATCTAATTCTGTTCCCTTGAACATTATAGGCCACTGAAGAATGGTGCAGATGGTTCGCTGATGGATGACAACCAAAATGAGTGGGGTGATGAAGAAACGCTGGACAGCAAGAGATTCAGAGTAAGTTTTTCCTGAGACATCTGCAAATTGTACAAATTTTTTTTCTTGGGACATTACAGTATAGAAATATAGATATATTGGTTGTGTGTTTTTATACTAATTTTGTCAGGTTTTATGTTTAGTTTTTAGACATATTCAAAAGGCCAGCTAAACACAAAACTAGTATTTTTAGTCTTTGATTGTTGTCTAGTTAAATCACATATTGGGTTTACATAACAGTCAGGAACTACAGTGCTATGATCTTCTTGCCATAAAACTACTTGACTACTGTGGCCATCACAAAGCCAAAGAATGGTGTCACCCTTCCCTGATGACTTCTCCCTAATATAGACGTAACAAATGTGTGGGGAGTACAGCAGTGTAAGGGCTTTACATTCTACGTGGTCTTATAGGAGGGGCAGAGACACAAACTACTGCAGGAAACTTTCACCATTGTGGGAGGGGCAGAGTCACAAACTACTGCAGGAAACTCACCATTGTGGGAGGGGCAGAGACACAAACTACTGCAGAGAAATCTCGCAAATGTAGGAAGGGCATGGACCTAAAGTTCTGTGGGGAAATCTCATCAATGTGGGAGGGGCAAAGATGCAAACAACTTTGGGGAATCACTCATCCTTTAGGAGCCAGAAGAAGCTCTGCAGGGCTGTTCAACACATCAGTTTCCACTTACAACCAGCATTTCAATTTTAAACGTAGCTGCCGTTAAAGTGCTAGCATTCTGGTATTGTGACATCCTGGTAATCAGTGTTTTTGTTCTGCTAAGTTTGAAGATCAGGTGATGCTTCCTGACCTTGGAGATCAGACTGATCACAGACAATGGACTCAACAACATCTAGATGCAGCTGACCTCCGAGCTCCATCCATAGCACCCACACCGCCACAGGGAGAAATCGATGCTGACTGTATGGACGTTAATGTACGCGGACCAGGTACGATGACCATTCAGATGCATTTTTTTCCTTTTAAAGTATAAGGGTTACCAGACCAAAGCAATGAAATGGCTTGTGTTATAATTTGCCTTTTTGGCTAGTGTCACTGGTCTATTGCATGGTATACAATTTTATGTAAAGATCTTACTTGGGGTAAAATGTGACGAGCACTGGTTTCATTCTATAGGTAACTGTGTTTGTTGACCCCTTTTCAGATGGTTTCACGCCACTCATGATCGCAGCATGCAGTGGAGGAGGCTTGGAAACTGGCAACAGTGAAGAAGATGAAGATGCTTCTGGGCAAATGATCTCGGACTTTATTGGGCAGGGTGCCAACCTACATAGCCAAACTGACCGCACCGGAGAGACGCCACTCCACCTGGCTGCCCGATATGCCAGAGCAGACGCTGCCAAACGTTTGCTGGAATCCAGTGCAGATGCCAATGTTCAGGATAACATGGGGAGGACTCCTCTTCATGCTGCTGTAGCAGCAGATGCCCAAGGCGTATTTCAGGTATGATAAATCTTTTGTTTTTAATAATGGTGGGTTTAGGGTTTGGATTAAAGGAAAAGTGTATTTTTGTGGAGCGCTCATTCTGAGTTACTTTTATGAAAATATGACCTTATTAACTTGTGGTGCGATTGTTCACGTTTGCTATTGCCATGTTTTCATGCTGGCTCTCGTATAGAGATCTGTAGAGTCTTTCCAAATATCAGAGAATAAACTCTGCAACCCAGCTAACCAGTGGCTGACATAAACATGGAAGGTCTGTGGTCCTCAGTCACTCTAATCAGACTGATAGACTTGCAGTGGGAGAAACCATAAAGCGCGGTCACTGTGTAGCAATATACAGTAAACAGACCCTGCATAAAAAATGCATAAATATGACTGTCCCATGTACACATATAACTGCAAACATATAATTTTTTTCACTGAATTTCTACAGTAAGCAGATTCTAATGTCTACTTTTTATTAGACATTAGAATTTGTTTAGCTTAATGTAGAAATTCTTACTGAAGTGAAAAAAAATGCAATATAAAGGCTGTCATTTCTAAATTCCTTCTGAAAATCCTAGCTGTTTGCCTTCAATATTTTGAGTGGGTGGTCTAGAGCAAGCATACAGCAAGTGAAACCAGAACCTCCAAAGTCCATACTTCTCATTTGTGAAAGTTTAGAAGCCTGAGGGCCATCTTAACAGCCAGATAAATGCCATACTACTTTTGTGGAATCATTGATATTCAAGACATATATTTTTTTTTTATTTGTTTGAAACAGATTCTTATACGTAACAGAGCAACAGACCTAGATGCCCGTATGCATGATGGCACAACACCACTGATCCTGGCAGCTCGTCTGGCAGTGGAAGGCATGGTTGAAGAACTTATCAACTCCCACGCTGATGTGAATACAATCGATGAGTTAGGTGAGGATCTGGTGATCTGCATCTCCTTTGCATGCTGCGATAATTGATTTGGCATGTTTGGAGAAATTTTAATTTCTGATGTAATTTTTAAATTCATTTTCAGGAAAATCTGCTTTGCATTGGGCCGCAGCAGTAAATAATGTGGATGCTGCAATGGTCCTGCTGAAGAATGGTGCCAACAAGGACATGCAAAACAATAAGGTATGAGCTGTTGGAAATAGAGAATACTTTCTTTTAGTTGTGGATGGGGCCTTGTGTGTATGCATATGTTTGGGTATGAATAAATACACCTATAATAGAAATAAATGGACTTATAATTAAAATATCATTTTTGGTTGGACCGGCCCTTTAATTATGTCACCTAGTGCAGTTTATTTTTGCTTTTTCTTGTGACTAAACGGTGTCCTTTAAAAATAGTTATGTAGCACACTATTTTCAACACAAATATTAGGGTTATTTATTGGGGATATGATTTATTTAATTTATTAAGCACAATGTTCACAAATAGATTTAACCCCTTCGTGACTGACGACGTACAGTGTACGTCGCCAGCTTGATAATACATTTTAGACAAAATAAATATCCCATACCACCCTCTTAGTAATTTGAACTTTCCATATTTGCAGGAGGAGACTCCGTTGTTCCTGGCAGCAAGAGAAGGAAGCTATGAAACTGCTAAGATGCTGTTGGATCACTTTGCAAATAGAGACATTACTGACCACATGGATAGGCTTCCCCGTGACATTGCCCAGGAACGCATGCATCATGACATTGTCCGGTTACTGGATGAATACAACCTGGTGAGGAGTCCTCAGCTGCACAACGGTCCACTGGGTGCTCCAACCTTATCTCCTCCCATCTGTTCCCCAAATGGCTATATTGGGAATATGAAACCAGCAGTACAAGGGAAAAAGGCTCGAAAGCCTGGTGCCAAGGGCCCTGGTTGTAAAGATTCCAAAGATATGAAGGCCAGGAGAAAAAAGTCTCAAGACGGAAAAAACGGACTTCTGGATTCAGGAAGCTCTGGGGTGTTATCTCCTGTTGACTCATTGGAGTCACCTCATGGGTATTTGTCAGATGTCTCTTCTCCTCCTCTGATGACCTCTCCATTTCAGCAGTCTCCTTCAATGCCTCTCAACCACCTCACCAACATGCCAGATTCTCATATTGGCCTGAATCACCTAAATATGAATGCCAAGCAAGAAATGGCTGCTGGTTCTAATCGAATGTGCTTTGAGACAATGGCGCCCCGTCTTACTCATCTCTCTGTGTCTAGTCCCAGCGCTGTTCTAAACACTGGCTCCTTGCAGTTTACAGTGGGAGGTGCACCTGTCATTAATGGGCAGTGTGACTGGCTAGCAAGATTGCAAAATGGGATGGTAGCAAACCAGTACAATCCTATGAGGAGTAACCTCCAACAAGGTGGTAACCAACAAGCATCAGCCCTTCAGCATGGTCTGATGACATCTTTGCACAACGGTTTGCCAACAGGTCTGACACAAATGATGACCTACCAGGCCATGCCAAACACGAGGATGACCAACCAATCTCAAATTCTCCAAGCGCAGCAGATACAACAAATTCAACAGAGTTTACAGCTGCAGCAACAAAGTATGCAGCAACAACAACAGCAGCAGCAGCACAATCCAAGCTCTGGATCTGGCAGCCATATTGTTGCTCCTTTTTGTGGAAGTGATATGGCCCAGTCAGAAATGCAGCAGATGACAGGTAATGGCCTACATGCCATACTCCCCCAGGACACCCAAATCCTGACTGGCTCACTGCCAGCACCTCTCACGCAGTCTATGACGACTACTCAGTTCTTAACGCCACCATCTCAGCACAGTTACTCCTCCCCGATGGACAACACTCCAAACCATCAGTTACAGGTGCCTGATCACCCATTTCTGACACCATCTCCTGAGTCACCGGACCAGTGGTCAAGTTCCTCCCCTCATTCCAATATGTCTGATTGGTCAGAGGGTATATCAAGTCCGCCTACAAACATACAATCCCAGCATAATCACATTCCAGAAGCTTTTAAATAAACTGCCGAGACTAGACCCTTAAAGACAGATT
>NW_017306723.1:0-30032 GCF_000935625.1 Nanorana parkeri | reverse complement strand
TTCTTTGGCCAGTGTGTTACATATGAATTTTTATCAACTTTTCCAGTATTATGACAGGTTAAGTAAACTAGAAATGTTTTTTTAAATATTTTTCTCCTTTTTTATAAATAGCACAAAAATAGTTGATCTCATTAAACAAAAACTATGCCTGATTTATGTTTTGGACATGCTGCCAAGTAAAAAAAAAATATTTGCATCAGACAAGTTTGTTTGGTGTCCAAAAGACAATTTCTGTTTTTTTTTAATTTTACTGTAAATTGTAAAGAGCAAAAATAGCACAACCTATGATAAAAAGGACTGACATAGGTTGTGTCCTGAAATGTATATCTTTGAATTGTTTTATGATGGGTGTCTAAAGGTTTGACATCATTTTTTTTCGAAGCTCTTGTCCCTCCAAATGGGGGCTGGTGCCTCGGCAAGACAAACACAAGACGAGTGGTCTTTGGTACAAGCCTGTGGCATGAGAATTTCTGTAAATATCTATGGTAGATTTTGTTTAAAAAATCTTTGTGAATGTCCTGATTTATATCACGTATCGGGTTGGATGTGCCTGGCGCCTCTGGATACAAGGGAGGTCACCTGAAACCTTTACTCCAACCCAAAGACTTTACACCGTCAGATGCTAAATTTCAGCAAGTACTTTATTAGGACTTAAACTGTGACAAGACCTTCAGTTGTGTCCCTTGCACGGGAACAGTCTATGGCAACGCAGACAAATGCAAAAGCTAGCAACAGTTGAACTGTTTTGGCCTCTTCAACATTTCTGCTGTGATATGTTGATAAGTATCAGGAGGACCAGGGGTCATGTTGTGTAAAAGACAAAAAATAAAACTCTAGATTGTAGTGCGGAAAAAAGAAATGTATTTACCTGCAAAGTTGTAGTTTGCAAATACAATGTATTTTTTTTTAATATGCTTTGTAAACGGATGTTTTTGTTATAATAAAAACAATATAAAACAAAATTCACCAAAGGCTTACCATTGACCGTCAATATTTAGAAAGGGAAACATAAAGCAATAATGGAACAAAAGTAGTTGCCATAAATACACAAAAATATGCATTGTTGTACACTCTCAAAAACATCAAGATTCACCAGGTTGCATATTCAACTCTGCTAACATGACAAAGATATACTCACCAGGGATCCCTCCAGCCTGTCTCCCCCTCCCTGCAGCCTTGTAATATTCCTTAGCGCCCTCAGGTCTATACACAGTGGGGGAGATCTATCAAAACTGGAGCAGATTCGCACTGCAGCCAATCAGCATCTCTCTCTTTCAAATCTTATCTTGGCAAACTGAAGAGAGATACTGATTGGTTGCCATGGGCAACTGCTCCAGATTCTGTCTGCTCCAGTTTTGATAAAAATCCCCCCAGTGTATAGACATTGATGATTTACGGGACCTTAGAACGCTGCAGAGGAGGGGGAGAGAAGTTGGAAGGACGAGTCTAAGAGGAATTCGGCTTGGAGCTTTGTTTTTTTAGCCTAGCCAACAAATGAGCAGTTAAACCCATCCTCCCCCACAAGGGTTAATAAAAAGAACTCCTTAATTGACGAGTCATTTTCAATATTTTTAAATCTGCATCCTTAAAGTAATACTGAGCAATCCTGTCATGAAGGTTCTCCTTCAGGCCCTTGCCTGTTATAGGATGATGATATTCTGTCCCTGTCTTCCAGTTTTGCTCCTGCATTGTTCCCTGATGACACATAGGCTCCTAGTGGAGATTTCAAATGGGTATTTTAACACGCATCATGCAGGCATGGTCCAATGTTGTCACCGTCAGGAAACCTGCCCTAAGAGATGACAAGCTGCCATTGCTGGAGTGCATGTAGATGGGAAGTGGCTGAAATGAGGCTGCAGCATATCAGCAGTAGTGTGATTGAACAAAGGTGAAAACAGGTATTTAACAAGATGGTGATTGTTTGTTTATGTTTAATAGTGTTTTAGCAAACTAAATATCATTCATTTAGGGGTTACATCTGCTTTAAAGATCACTTGGCTCATTGCCGACTTCTGAAAATGCTTGTTGTCAGGCTGTCATGCTGAGTCACTGACCCAGATTAAGTATGTAGATAAGGACTTTTTTTGCCATATCTCGTCTTTCCTGATTAGCATGGTTCTTCATTAACTCAAATACTAAAGCCATAGTGTGTGCATACAAGCCAGGCAACAAACTTTTTTTCAAAAAGAGGTCATCAATGGCCCATATTTTTCTCATGTCTGCTTTACTTTAAAGAACTCCAGGCAGAATAAACCTTAGCTCCACTGCAAGGATTAAGTGCTTGTTTTGGTCTAGGGTGTACAATAAAAAAAATGATATACTCACCTGAACTTTGGTTCCACCTGGCTGCTAGACCAGTCACCATAGCCTCTTCTCTCCCTCTGCTCCAGCGGTCTAATGACCTGTGAGTTGTCACTTCTAATACAATGTATTAGACGTGAGGATGCTGAGGGACATTCCACCATCGAGGCTGTGGGGACCAGTCTATCAGCCAAGTGGGACCGTCAGTTGTTAGAATCTGCAGATGGGATAGTCTGACAACTGCACAGCAGACCGATTGTCTTCTATTCTGAAGACGCTGCCCAGCTCGTGTGCCCCTAAGTGAATTCCCTCTGCTCTGGTGATTAAAGCATCAAGCGATGCATTGTGGGAGGGCAGAAAGTTTACGTATGTTCAGCTCAAACCTGGAAGTTTGGTTTTTATATTGGGCTCCTGAGGCAGTTTGGAAAAATATGTCCTATTGGGGAGACTTCCCTTCACTTCCTGTCCCATAGACAAAAGAAGCAATAGGAAATCTTTCCAAAGGGAGGTAAATCCTCTCAGTTGTCAACATAGCAAGTGTCCCCCATTGGAGATTCCCCCTCTATTCCTGTTCCACTGACAACCCAATTTCCCCTCACTTTTTGTTCTTGGACAGATAGGGTGAATCTCCCCTGCAGGAACACAACAATAAAAACCTGACAGGATCTTTAATCCTTCCACGTTCTATCCCAAAGAAGAAGAAACGAGTTTTGGCTTTAGATGCATTTTATAGGGAATCTATAACTGCCCATTGGGGCTAAGCAACCACTTCTCTTGAAAGCTCTTAGATTGTAAGCTCGTTTGGGCAGGGTCCTCCTCACCTACTGTTTCTGTAAGTCAATGATGTTTGTCAGTGTTTCTTACTTGTCTTGTCTAAATGATTGTACAACGCTGCGGAATATGTTGGCACTATATAAATAATTGTAATTGAAAGCTCACCTTCCACCTGCTCCTCTCCATGTGACAACGTTCAGGTCCAGCAATTGGCCACTTGGGCCCGATTACTGAATCCTGGGAGGAAGGGAAGTAGGTCACATGCTAACCCATACCCGGAAGCACTTGGTGTTTGCAGAGACTCCCCCTACCTAAGGGAGTGATTGTACAATGTGTGGATGGTAGTATCAAGGGGTAGGGGTGAGTTTTAAGATTCTCTTTGAAGCCTATTTCTGGGTAACAGCTTGGGTAGATTGCCTGTCTATGTCTAGGGATATGGTGAAGAGGGCTATGGACCCTGCTCTGTATGTGATGATGTCTCCAAGCACAGGGGGGAACGATCTGTGAGCGCCAGGAGTGAGGATCAGGTAAGTAAAAGTCCTTTGCAAAGGTCCTCCAGAGAAAAAGAAGCAGTTAATCCCTGCAGTGCAGGGGTGGCCCCACTGCAAAAGTAGGTATTTTTAAGTGGAGATACTCTACTTTTGCCTATAGAGGTTAAAGACTATGTGATTTGACCAGGGGTGGCCAAACTTTTGCATACCACTGGTTACATACATGTAGATTACTGATGGGTATGGTAGACTGCTTAGCAGGTTCTAGCGAGTAACCAGGGGACACTAATGGGTAAAGCACGAACAATTCTCACGGGAAACTGCTTGCCCAACACTTTGTCTGGCCAGCATCGTTCTTCAAAATGTATCTTGTTGTTTGGGGAACTCTTCAGATTGACTTGACTTTTTTTTTTTACCTTGGAGACCGTTAAGAAAGATTTCAATTTCATTCTTGTGCTTTGCACTTGCTGACCACTTCCTGTTCGATGTTTTGTATTGGGCGTGTGTGTAATTTCCTGTTTTGGTCAATGTCAAGCTGAGTTCTGTTTTTAGGCAGGCTGATATAACTAGACCTATCGATGACCGCCGGGACGACGAATCCTTTGACAGCGCCAATTTTTAGTGTCATGTTCTTCCTTACAGGATACAGCCCCTGCTAATTTTACTTAAAGGCTCGCAAAAAATCCGCAGCATGCAGTAGGTCATTGTCCTAATGATACCTCACAGAACTTGGTTCCTTCTATGCTTTGATGTGTCGGAATTCAGAACATCCTGTTTTGGGGAAGTGCGCGACACAGTTTATGTCGAATGGGACGTGTATCCTGTGATGCAACAACCAGAATACGGTTTTCCTTGGTGAAACAGTCTAGTCTTAATACACAAAAAAGAACACTTCAGTTATTTATCCACTAAAAAAATTAATAAATGAAGGAGCATACTTATAAAGCAGTAAATGCGACATTCGCGGTAGGTGAATCAATTACTGAATTTAAAACATGCCCTAGGAAGATTCAGCTGCCGTGAATGTCACATTCACTGCTTTATAAATATACCCCTAATGTATCTTAAACTATTTAGTCTAAAAAAGCTCTCTGTATATAATATATTGCTATAATCCCTTGCAGACATCTGGTTTAAAGGAAGGTGAGCCAATCACTGCTCCCTGCAATTCCATGCCTAACGTAATTCACGCACTGGGGCTAGCCGGGAAGAGCTTAGGCAAAACTAAGCAGACCTGAAGAATTCCAGTGATGTTTACCCCTTGAGCAGGTAGCCACAGGAAGATGAAATAATGTAAAGTATTGTCATACAATCCCAGTCTGGTAGGACTGTGTAAAAGCAGGACTGGCTGAACAGAGTTTTTTTTTGGCAGATCTAGCTGAACAGAGTTTTTTGACAGGGAAAACAGTTCACATTCATGTATTCCACTGTTTGGCTAGAGTTCTGCTTTATAGTGAACCTTTACCTTATAAAGTGCAACCAGGTCCAAAGAGCCTACCTCAGGCATTTCCATCTTCCAAAACCCAGGCACTGTAAAAAATGTAATTCAACCACAGCTTCCCCTGTCAAGCTATGACCTGAGCAGCCTCTACCCTTTTCTTTTGGTCGTTGAGGTTCTCCATCACATTTGTAGACCAACAAGAGGGTGCAGTGGGTGATAGGATGCCATCCAGCACTTGCTCATGTACAATGTACTTGATCTGGGCATAGGAGAACACACACCCGAGCTCTGGATCCTCTGCTGATTGGAGCAGACGGGCTCCTGTGTGAAAGGGGCCCAAGGCTAGGTTCACGCCTAAGTGACTGAGCTGGTGAGCTGTTTTTGTTTCTACGATTTTGCTTTGAAATACATAGAGATGTCTATGGGACCCAAACCGCGCGACAACCGCCCGAAAATAGCTCCTGTACCTCTGCGCGACAGTTGATTTCAGCCGTGCAACGCAAAGGCGTGAACAGCCTCAATTGACTTACATGCAGAGCTCTGTGTTGTGCAATATTGCGTTAAATCGCCTAGGTGTGAACCTAGCCTAATACAGGTATCATGTTTGAGGATGTAGAGCCCAAAGGAAGGAGACAGAGGACAATGGTCAAGCCTTCAGTTCACTGAAGAAAGATGTCTTGTCCATTGATGGTGTGATGTCAATTATCAATCTTTGCTCCCTAAACTCTAAAATCTACAAGTCCTATTATAATAGAAGAGCCTGCTGGAATTTATGTCCAGCTTAGCCCTAGATCACCCACAGCTACATGTCATCTACAATTCCAAACTTTTCCACACTCCAAATATGCAAGTCTAGAGTAGTGTGTTGTAACGTGACAAGTTCAGATTGTGTGCTGTGGCTGAGTGATCATTTATATTTGTATTACACGGACTCCCTCTAGTGGCTCATTAAAACATTGTTACTGTGACCACTATATGCTTTGAGTGTTGTCTCTGGTCACAGCGACAGTGAACTAATAATAATAATAGAAAAAAAACTCAAGGGGGGGGGGATTTATTAACGCAATTGCGATTGTTTTAGCCTCTTAGATCACTTTTTTATGCACAAATCTGTTTAGCGGCTCCTTTTAACATGTGTGCCTGTTTTGACCTGAGCTTGCACTATTTTCCTGATTGAGAGTGTTTTGCGAAAGTTCGCAACTGATTACATTTGCGCTTGTCCTGCGGCTGTCTGAAATCAACGCATCACCTAACGAAACAATCGCAACTTAAGAAGTCCCCATCACCACTTCTTCAAGAAGCGACAGTGAAGCTTTTTGCCTGGAGTTGCGAGTCTTCTTTCCTGGAGTCTATTTAACCTCATTTATGAACAACCGTACACTAGCAACATAAATCTGGTGCAAAGCGCGTCAAATATATCCCATGCAACCATATGCGAGTTTAAACATTCGCAATTGCGTTCATAAACTCCCCCATTGAGTTTATCTTTTGAATAATCTAATAATAAATATTAGAGATGTTCATTTAGATTCAGAAGAACTTGCTGAATCACAAAATTCCGTTGATTCGGCAGTTTGAATGCGAAATAACAAATTATTATATACCCAAATATGCGGAAAATATATTCTGGCATATAGTAATTTATTTCCTATGGGCACTGCCATTTTGCTGTGACGTTGCCTGACGCGGGCGCCATGTGATGTCATGCACCCCGCCTCCAAAATAACGGCGGGTATGCATGCACAGTACGTTCCGTTGCCCAATATGGCCACCACGCATTCTATTTTTTCATTTTGTGCTTTCTGATTTGGAGGTTCGTTCCCTCCGAATCAGAAAAACAGCATCATTATTAATTTCATCAAACAAAAGGAATGAGAAGGTTTATTCCCTTTTCATTTGTTTAGTCCGAGACTACTTTTTATGCTGCGCACATGTCTAATAGATATGTATAAAATGAATCATATTCATTATGATTAGTAGTTGTAGTATATTGGTAGTATCCAAAGTATATGTAAAGCCAAAACATGTTTTTAGGTTTCGGTGGGATGTTGAAGAGTTAGAACCCCATTGGGTTTTTATTTCTCTGTGTCCATGCTGGGGAGATTCGTTCTCTCTGTATGCACTGGTGGCCATCGTCTCCGGTACAGGAAGTCATGGGAAAAAACTAAATTTTACAGTTGCCATTAGAACAGGAAGAGGGGGTGAATATTTCAATGGGGACACTTGTTTTGGTCACAGCTGTCTGAGAAGGAATTATTCCTCATTTTAGAGACACATCCTCTAACTTCCTGTTTGGTCTCCAGGACAGGTAGTGAAGGAAACAAAGGGCACAGACAATAGAAAAAGAACCCTATAATGGCTTTAATCATTTTGTACAAATTGTTTTGTTTTTTTAAGTTTTGACATTAGATTAGATATAGTTAGTAGATAATAGGTGAAAAATACTTTTTTATGTTACTAAATAATATTAAAGTGAACCAGAGAACTATTTCCAGGGGAAAAAAACAGGGATGCATTAATGCAATTTTTTCCAGTCCAAGTATCGCCGATACCAATTACCGATTATGTGACAGTTTTTCTAAAACAATACAGACTAATGATTTTAGGACAGTGGTGGAGCACCAGAGTCCGGTCCCAGCTGCAACCGCAGCAACCGCTGCAACGCCGGTAGTTCTGCCACAGACTCCAAGCTGTAGAGGGACTACATTTTCCAGCAATACATTATACAGCAATGCAGAATACCATCAGCTATAGCGGACTACGAATCCCAGCAATACATTATACAGCAATGCAGAATACCATCAACTACAGAGGACTACAAATCCCAGCATAATTCATTATACAGTAATGTAGAATAATATGTTGCTTCATACTCTGGGGTGCAGGCTTGATGTCTGAGATGGAGGGTCGCATGAGGGGTGCAGAGGGTCTCAGGAAGGGGAGATGTGCAGGCAGCTGTATCGCTGTAAACACGTGGCGCGAGGTCCCCAGGAAGCGGGGGACCTCAGGCAGCCGCTTCGGTTAAAAAATTTAAAGCGCCGGTATCAGTTTTTAGCATTGGGGCCCATACTGCAAGGGTTAAATGCTCGTTTAGGTCTCAGGTATCATGAAAAAGCAGTTCTTCTTACCTGATCCACACTCTCTCCCCGGCAGTCGGCGCTCACCTCTCTTACCCATGCTCCAGCTTGTGGACTGTTCCTCGGCATCAGCACATCTAATGTAGGGTCTACGGGCCCTGTTCTCAATGACATCAGCGGGCCTCTGATCCCTAGAGCAGAGGGGGAAAAAAGATGCTTCAGGTGCCAGTCGTGGAGTCTGCAGAGCAAAGACCAGGTAAGTAAAAGTCCCTTTCTCAGGTATGCTAGACCATTACTCTTGCAGTGTGGGGCAGTCCCACACAGTGGGACCGTTTTGTTTTCTGGAATTCAGGTTTTTTATTATTATACATGATTTACATACTGCCAACAGTTTGCACAGCACTTTACATTTGAACTTTCGGTTTAAATCAGCTCATGTCTTTCAGATTTGTTTAAGAATCAGACACTGCCTGAGTAGATAAGCTTGTGTCCTTCCAGCATGCTGCAGAGTGGGAACTTGGCTTTCCCTTTGCTGAGTCAGAGCCAGAACTCTACAATTAACGGGAATGAGCTTTGCTGATTGTAGAGCAAGTCTACATTGCCTAACTTAAGCTGGCCATACACCTAAAGATTTTCTATTGTGTTGGATGTGTTAGGAACCTTGGAGAAGGTTCCAGCTTTCCAGCTTTCATCTCAAATTACATTTTTCCCCCTTGGTTCTGAAGGTACTACAGACGATGCAGAGAGATGGTGTCAGGATTAGTGGCAATTCCCCATTAACCACACAGACTTTTATTTAATTGCTTTCTCTCAGGAAATATTAGTACAGGCTTAACCAATTGGAGCTCTCCTCCCATTATTGAGGCTCTCCTGAAATCAAGTCTTCTACTAATGCTACCAGTTTTGGGGTCACAGAGTTTTTCACTTTTCTCACAGAGGTCTAATTTCTCTTCTCTACACACTCAAGTATGCAATATAGTGCTTTCTGCAATCAGCATTAGATGAAGGTTTAAACAACAGCTCATTGAGGGTTCAAGGGGTCCAAGTAGATGATACATTTAATCATATCTCAAGTTACATAATATTGTCAGAAGTTAAACCTTAAAAATGCATTAAAGTACCTTAACTATAAACATAAATGTATCTTGTTTGTGTATCACTCGGCTGTAGATCCTCAAATCATCTCTGAATTGGTGCTTACACTGTCATTCCTTCTGGAGGGTGGTTACTTTTGTTCCCCATGGCCCCTGTGTGAGTTGTAAAGTAGCCACTGCTCCAAGCTTGCTCCCGTGATGGACTACAATCTCAATACAAATTAGCAAACTAAGGTCTAGTCCACACCAGCCACAGTGCGTTCCAGCCCGATCCTGGCCGGAACGCACTGGATCGCATTGTGGCAGGCTCTCTTTGTTGTGGGGCGGGAGGGGGTGTGGCGGTGCATTGAAGTGAATGGCACCGCAGCCACGCCCTCTGGCCGCAATGCGATCGGCTGCATGGGAATGCGTGGCACATCAATGCCTGTGTTCTGGTCTGGTCAGAAAACATAGTGCTTGCAGCATTTTTTTCTGACCGGACCGCAAGCATTGATGTGCCTTGCGTTCCTGTGCAGCCGATCGCATTGCAGTCGGAGGGCGTGGCTAAAGTACCATTGAATTCAATGCACAGCCACACCCCCCTCCCGCCCCACAACAAAGTGAGCCAGCCACAATGCGACCCAGTGCGTTCCGGCCAGAATCGGGCCGTAACGCACTGTGGCTGGTGTCAACTAGCCCTAAATGTGAGATTATAGTCGATCATGGGAGCGAGCTTGGTGCAGTGGCTAGTTCATAGATTATTTAACCTCTTGCCGTCCGCCTGTAGTAAAAAAACGGACGGACGGCACTGCAGCATCTGCGGGTTGCCGTCTCCAGACGGCAATTTTTTTCTGCTCGCGCGCGCCCGATAGCGGGCACGCACGGGCAGAAAAGACCCGTCCAATGCACACATACTGGCACCCCATGTTTGTAAAACCTGAATAAAAATATACCATTCGTTTGTGCTGGTTTGTGCCGCAAAAACGAGTGTTTGTGCCCGTTCGGTTTTTGAGATATTAAACATTCAATTTAATTCAAACTTTGCACCCCATGTTGCTGAATTGTAAAAACAAACACGCCATTCGTTTGTGCTGACTTGTGCCGCAAAAATTAGCGTTTGTGCCGCCTCCTAGTTTTGCCCCTGACTTGAATGCTGTGGGTATAGGAGCATGTTCTGCCTGTGCATGCCTGGGTTTCCTCCAGCACTCCAAAGACATGCTGGAAGGTAAATTGGCTCCTGTCTAAATCAGCCCTGTATGAATGCATGGGAGATAGGGACCTTAGAGTCTAAGCTCCTTGAGGATAGGGACTGATGTGAATGTGCATTATGTAAAGCACTGCGTAAACTATTGGCGCTAAATAAATACCTGTAATAAATAAAATATACTCAGCAGCATGATCTAGGGGTGCTAGTGCTCTGCAAATGGAATCTGCCCAGCTATAACTGAAACCCCAAGTGGCAGTTTGGTGGACTCCTTTAATGGTAGCAGCCTTTAATGGCAAAGGTCATCTGAGGTTGTGCTATATGCTATGCTGGTATTTCCTCTCCATGTATTATAACATTTTAATATTTTTGAGTGGCAGATTTACACTTTATTTTTGTTTCTAAACTTGTTTTGCAGCATTTTTCTGTGCAGGTTTATTGCTACAAATGAATGTTTTCCTATAGGCTATATTACTGAAGGCTCCATCCTTCATGAAATCATGTAGTTATTAATCTGTACTTTGATTAAACCTATATTATAACTGTGACAGCAGACATGTCAACACACATGGAAACCTGGGAGTCACCCCATTCTGAGGATCGTCTTGCGGTGACTGAAGCACGTCTCCTAGAAAATTCAAGTGGAACTCCAGGAAAAAAAAGGTTTTCCTAGATAGTTTTTTTTCATAGATATCTTTACATCAGACCAAAAAGAGGGGCAGAGGGCTTTGGTTGCTAAAGAAGAACATGGTAGGTATGCTAGGGGTAAGCTATTAGTAAATTGCAAATGGCCAAAAAAGTGCATGTGCATCAAACATACATGACAACCCCCTCCTCTTCCTTTTAATACCACCAGTGTAATATTTGCATCAGTGGAGGACCTAAGGAACAAAGGGCCCTGGTGCAAGATTTGATCTTAGAGCCCGCCCTTTTCCGGCTCCCAGGAGCGGATCTCACTGGCCCCCCAAGCCCCCCTGGCTGTCTCTGCACCAGAGGAGTTTATACTCTAATGTCCCCCCCACCGTCTAACACTATTATTATACATTCATATAGCTCTAACATATACCGCAGTGTTGTACAGAGAACACGGAGCCAGTCACATCCGTCTGTGTACAGAGGAGCTTATACTCCCCCAGTCACATACACACTATTATTATTAAGGATGCACCAATACTGGGCGGCTTCTTGATTGCCTGGGAAACTGCCTCCATGCTTTTTAGCCAGCTCCATGCTGATTGGCTGGGAAGCTAGCTTCCCGGCCAATCACCATCAAGGTGGCCAAACAGCATGGAGCAGGTTTCTCGGCCAATCAGGAAGCTCTAAAACTCTAATGCAGAATGGCACCGGCCGTAGAGGGACTACAAATCCCAGCAATATATTATACAGCAATGCAGAATATGTCAGTGGGCCACCGCAGCCTTGGGCCCTGAGGCGGCCGGATCACCGTTAGTTTCGCCCCTGACTTGCATGCTGTGGGTATAGGAGCATGTTCTCACTGTGCATGCGTGGGTTTTCTCCCACACTCCAGAGACATGCAGGAAGGTTAGTTGGCCCTGTATGAATACATGTGAGATAGGGACCTCAGATTGTAAGCTCTTTGAGGGCAGGGACTGATGTGAATGTACACTATGTAAAGCTCTGCATATATTGCTGGCGCTATATAAATACATGTAATAAATAAAGTTTATGTAGTGAGTGCTGCCTTCTGTCTCCCCATCACTTTCATCAACTTCCTGGATTCCCAGTGTGTTTTGCATCTCTTTTCCTGCTGCTTGATGTGATGCAGTCTCTATTTCTCAAAATTACATAGCCCATAATGCATTGCATCCAGCAAGCAATGATGATGCTGCATTGTTCTGACATTGAGTTATAGTTCAGAAGGCAGGCTCTTTGACAGTGGTGGCACAAGGAATTGCATATTCACAGTGCTGAGTGAAATTGTGTCAGTGCATTGAGGAAGTACATCGTATGGGCATCTTCATGAAATAAGTATACAAACTTCTAGATCAATATGGTTATCAGGAGTGGGATAGAACTTATAGAAATACAGATTTATTTTTTGTTGTTGACCATAGATACCCTTTTAAATAGTATTTTTACAGTGATGTATACATCAGACCAAAAAGAGGGACAACAGAGGAGGAACGAGGGATTTGGTTCCTAAATGAGGGAGAGTTGGGATTTCTGCATGTGGGGGCTTGGTGTGGGGTCGTGCCACCCAGTGGAGTCACAAGGGGGGTGCGGCCCGCACCTGGGTGACACCATTGGAGGGGTTACACCAAAATGACTTACAGTCATTTTGGTGTCACCCCCCTCTGAAATGTCGGGCGCTCGGTCATGGACCGAGCGCCCGACAGTATCAGGAGAGAGAAGGGGACCCGGCGGCATACCTTATCCCGCCGGGTGACTGTCCCCTTCTCTCTCTGCCGGCGTCCATCACCAAGATGGCCGCCGTCAAGGTATCAGAATACTGCCGCGTGTGCGCGATGACCTCTCGGCGGGGTGACACTCGGTTACCGCTCCGGGTGTCACCCAACCTCGGGACGCCGCTGGTGCCACCCATCCGGTTTTCACCCGGACAGCTCAGTTTTGGAGTCTTATGTCCAGGTGTACAGCCAGCGGGCACCCGGACACAAGACACTCAATGCCGACACCGGCACTTTACATTTTCTGACAGATGCAGCTGCCAAGGTCCTCGGCAAGCGCGACCTATGGCAGCCGCATCTGTCTGAAACCCGGATCTTTCTCCGGGCTGTGGGCAGCCTGTCCCGCAGCTCAGGGAAAGATCCAGGTTTCAGGCAGATACGGCCGCCTGAGATCACGCTTGATGGGGACCTCGGCAGCCGCACCTGTGATTGCTCCTCCTCCTTCAGTTCCCTGACACCATGCTGCCCCCTTGCGAACCCATGGTGAGACACCATAGCCCAGACATATCTGAGAGTCGCACAGCCCACCTGAGAACCTGCACAGCCCACCTGGAGACATTGTGGCGCCAACCCAGAACAACATTGTGTATGTAGCTTCAAATTATTTTGTATTGCTGTATAATGCATTGCTGGGATTTGTAGTCCTCTATAAACTGTCTCCTTACTCCCTCCCCTGGTTGCCTCTCCTCGACATTTTTTTCCGCACACAGCGCTAGAGTGTTCAGGTTTCACTTGAAGAAAAGGTGGCAACCCCAGGTCTTGGGCTTTGCACATGACAGGGACAGATTGTGAACCTGTAATTATAAGAAGCCCTGCAGCCAAAATTTAAACACTGGGTGCGGCTGCCTAATAATTGGTCTGATCCGGGCCCTGTGCTTAATATTTTAATCTGTTAGTCATGCGGTGTGTAGCCAGAGAGGACTCAAAAGGGGTTTCCAGAAATGTCAGTTGCTATTATGCTGAACATCTGATTTCTAAAAATCCTAATGCAATATTTGTGTTTTACAGAAAGTAGCTGATAATGATGCCTTTCATGAGCTGGATTGTAGATAGAGCTCCATGAGATGGCGGTTTTCTGTAAAGCGCATGCATTGCATATTATAGTCTTCTTTCAAGGTTAAAGCTGAATTGCAGGCACAGAAACTTTCATTTAAATATTTTCCTCAATAGTCAAAAAGGATATAAATCCTTGCACCAAATGCCTTTTCAAACCCAGATATTAACTTGTAACAGAACCAATTAAAATATAACTGTGCTGAGAGCAGAGCTGTGGGAAGGGCCCAGCAGGCTCCACCCACTACAGGTTACCTGCAAATAACTACAGTAGGGGGCATATACTGGACCATATAGATACTCCCACCAGCACACCTGTATTTCTTCATCCAAAAGAAACGTCTTTATTGACGCTTATTTCAGCAACGTTTCAGAACCTTGCAGGGTCCCTTTATTCAGGCAATTAGTGACTAATACAAGGCGGTTCACCCTTCACTATGAGAGAGCAGGATCATCAGCCATCTTCATTGGTCAGCCCAGGGTGACATAACTCCTGGAAAATGTGCAGCTCAGTGTGCAATATAAAGAGTTTTGTGAGCAGGCAGGTAAGAAGCATTTATTGCAGAAGAGACACAGGGGCCATATTTTTAAACCAGAGAATCTGATATTGAGCAAACATTCTCTGCAGGTGAATCTGCCAGGTGCATGTGTTTTAAATAACATTGATTGATTCACCATCAGAGAATGTTTCGTAAAAGCCGCATTCACTGCTCTATAAATAGACCCTCTAGTATGTCTCTTCTGCAATGAAAGGCCTACCTGCTAGTTTTATTGAAGTAAAGTTCCAATTCTACATGATCCATGGAATTACATCCTCGGTGCAGCCCACCGCCTCCCATGGCCGCTGCACCTGTCACACAAGGATAAAGAGGCTGAAGAGTTTTACTAGAGGGTGGACAGAGCCTGATGGGGAAGCTGAGTGAATAGTTCCCCATCAGGTCTGCCCTGGTACTGATTGACAGCAGACAGTGAGCAGATTCCATAGCCAATAGCAGGCTGTCTAATGGCTATGAAATCTGCCCACTGCCTGCTGTTTATAACTAGGGCAGTGGACCTGATGGGGAACTAGTCCCTCCATTTCCCCAGGCTCTGCCCACTGTCATTGCACAGCTGACAGCCGCCCAGCAACCACTAATGCATCCCTGGCCCCATTCAGCTGCCAGGTGTGAGACTCCCCAGCTGACAGCTAGATGGGGGGTTGCTGGCTGTCATGACCATGACCATACTTGGTCAATTATGTCACCCAGCATTCCTTACCTTTTGTTTACATTTAGCTGTCAGCTGGGGAATTTCTTGACCGGCAGCTGGATGGGACTGGGGGTGTCCTATCAACCAATGATGACAGCTCACTGGCATATACATGTCCCACTCCGAGCACTGCTGCTTCTTTGTATGCCAACTCAGATTTGGTCCGTAAACTGGCGGTATTTTTATTTATTATTTGTTGCAAAATAATGACAGGTTCTTAAAATGGCGCTATTGAGAACTACCTGAGTTTGTCACAGGTTTTTGTAAAGCTACAGAAACTGGTGACATTTATAATTTGGCACAGGACAATTTAAAGGACCATACCTTCAGAAAAGTGGGGCAATGTCTTAACTGAATTCCCCCCATGTGTATTAGTAATAAGCCACGCCTTTGAGACAAGTCAGCCACACCCACCTTTGTCATGGCACCATCCCCTTCTCATCTTATACATTTTTCCCCAGGTAGACCTTTCTGCCTGCCCCCAATATACTGAATAGAGAGATTTACCATCAATTTCTGGGGACGCAGACTGCAGGTATAAACCTGGCAGAGGCCCATTTTTACTGCCCTGAGTATTATTATTATTATACAGGATTTATATAGTGCCAACAGTTTGCGCAGTGCTTTACAATATAAGGAATACATTACAATCACAATACAATTCAAGACAAGGTGGTAAGGAGGGCCCTGCCCATGAGGGCTTACAATCTAAAAGGGAGGGAGTAGAAAATGTTTTGTTTGTATTCGTCGGGCTTCATGGCTCCGGCATTTAAGGCGCTCTATATGCCCAGAGTAGTGCCTGCTGGGTCTCCTTTCAACTGATCCCATTTTGTTGGCCTGTCATTGAGAAGAAGAAAAATAAGCCGCTCTGGGCATTTTAGCCTACCTCCGTTATGTATCCCACCAGCACAATGGCTCCCTTCCTGTGGGCGACAGCTGACAGGCTTAGGCACCACCCCCCGCTCGTCATTGGCCGCTGCTGGCGGAGCTGGCACCAGCTGACGTCAGCACGCAGGGAAGTCTGACGTACCAATGTACACGTCGGCGAGCCGGATGTCAAAGATGGCTGCGCTGCCGAGTTAAGGGATAGTTTCCTTCGGAGCCGGGAGACAGCGGACAGCAGCCGGGCAGAGCTGGGCTGCAGGTGAGAGAAGACAGGGGCGCACGCTGGCGTCACAGAACGGGGCAAGTGTGGAGTGTCAGGGCTGCAGAAGCTCTCAGTTCCTGTGGGGCCCCCTCATAGCTCTGTGTGGCCCCTGAAGTGATTGGGTCTGGATTGGAAAGGTGGTGAGGAGCAGGAGGCATGCGTGGATATTGTCTGGCTGTTAATAAAATAGAGGCAGCTGTAAACATCATTGAAGTAACGAATCCTGCTTTAGGTTCCCTTGTAGAATTGTGCGACTCTTTACCACTATGTGGCCCCTAGCCTTCTAGGGCCCCTTGTGCAGGTATAGCTGGGAATAGAGCTGGGTTGGTTGTTGTTTTTGTGGGGGGTGACAGGTGATAGAATTGTTCTAGGCTGGTAAAGTTTCTGCCCTGTCCTGTGTTGATCTGTTTGGCCTCTGACATGCTAGGACCCCATCACTAGTAATGGGGGGACGACCAGGTGACCAGCATTCTGGTTGTATTTTTTGCCTCTTCAGACTCACAAATCTGTGTGACTCCATGCCCTGCTAGAGCCCTGCCTCTAGGACCCTGGGACCCAAACCAGTGAAAGCAAAATATTCTTTAGCCTGGGCGGTTTGCTTCATTTCTTTCACAAGATCTTCCTTTTGCTGTGCTGTCCATCTTATTTGTCTTTTTGCTTTTTCTTTTTCCTTGGATTGCTTACAGTAGAACTTGCAGAGGAATAATAATGGGACTCGAGTTATTTGTAAGAAGGCCAAAGAGAGCAAAAATACGTAGAAGCATTGACTTGTAAAGCAGATGCAATAAGAGTGATCTCTAGCAGTCTAATGTAATGTTTTTTCCAGTCTATGACTGTCGTTTGAAGCATGTCCCAAGTCCATGGTAACTCCAATAGCGCAGCTGCGGCCGCTGACCATGTCGTGCAGCGTGCCTGCATTCTGCTTTTTATAAAATGTGGCAGTAGAGGCATTGGCAGCTTGTATCTTTCTTTAAAAACTCTTGTTTTAGGTTGCCCTACATCTTTGGTTCTCAACTGGTGGGTCGTGACCCAAAAATGGGTCGCGACTCCATGTTCAGGGGGGTCGCTGCGTGCCTTCCACTTTTCTAGATGAGAGGCTCCTCAGCCTCCTCCTACCGCAGCACTGTCAGTTCTCGCACCAAGCAGCCATTCAAAATATGCTGCCTGGTGCCGAGTGTCAGCTTGGGGTGGGCTGGAGCTATGGCCACGAGGCAGCTCCATCCATATGTGCAGTGCTTGCAGCTCCCTCACGTGTCCTGTAGAGGTCCCTGGACTGGAGTGACGTCACATTCTGGCTCCCGGCACCTCTACAGGGCATGCAAGTTGTACAAGCAATGCACATTTTGGATAGAGCTCTGTCACAGCAGCCCACACTGGACCCCAGGCTGAGGATCCCCTCCAGTTCTTGTAAGGTAGGGAGACTGGGTGGATCGTACAAAAAAGAAAAAAAACAATTACATTTATTTTTTGAAGTGTGTATATGTGATTGTGTCTGTGATTGTGTGTGTCTGCCAGTGTTTTTGAGGGCCTGTTCACACTAGTACAGTGTTACAGTGTAATCAAACAGTCCTGTGCAATTACCACGCAATCACACTGACTACGCGCTCTGGTGCGGAAGGTGTGTTGCGTTGCCATTTGTTTGAATGACACCCCATACGTACCTCCTGCCCACAGTTCAATTGCCCGCACCGGAATGTGTGGTACTGCAATGCCGTGCGTTCCATTGCAATGCGTCGCGATTTAATGACCAAGCACATGTGGGTCCTGAGGTTACACAGGTTGAGAACCACTGCTCTACATAACCCCATCTATAAACGCAGTTACATGTAGTGAGATGGCAGGGCTGTTATTGGTAGCCGTAGACAATACTCAGGTCTTATGTTGCTGTAACCCCTCAATTGCTGGGGACACCTCTGTAAAGGAGGGCTAGTGAGCTTTGATTATGGAGTAGTAAGGGTCAGGGTTGTGCTCTAGGCTGCCTCAGGTGTTGCATAGGTCTCGCATTTCTTTTTGATATGGGGGACCGGGCAGAGATTGTTGATATAGGGGTTACAGATGACAAGTCTGTAGCTGGTGTGCTGTGTCCCAATCCTCCTAATTTGGGGGGCACTGTGTGTGTCATTTCTAACTTAAAGTGGCAAATGACAGAGCTGTATATAGGCAGCAGAGTCTTCAGCTGGGCCACATCTCTTAGGTCCTATGTGTCAGTCCTCTGCCATGCATAACAATACCACACCAATGTTCATTTATAAAGGACACGTGTGTGAGATACTATGTGTGAGATGACAAGGTGGGAAGTGGCATCTTTGGCTGGCTTGGATATTCCTATTAGTTCTCTGCTGTCCTGGACAAGTCAGACCTGATCAGAGGCCAATGTGTAATCCTCTGCCGCTCAAGAGGAGTTTTATTTGGTGCCACATGATAACTGTAAGGCATGCCATGGATCAAGACCTCTGTTGCCTAGACTGGAACCCTTTTCAGTTATATATTTTTCAGCATATATTTGAGTGGTATGCCAAGGGCCATTACAAGCGCCTTATTTTTTGCAATGACGTTTTTGTTTCCGATCACGCTAGTAGCTCGTAGAACATCTTCCTGCAGAGATGAGCACAGTTTGTTAGAAAAGTGATTTTTAAAGGAAGGTAATGGAATCATCTGTTCATTGGGGCCATACTGATGTCATGTACCCTGGGGCTGTGGATGAGGAGGTAGACTGCATGAAGATAGGCTGCTGTGTTTAAGGATACCAGATATGCTTTCTGTATGTGACATCTGTCACGGGTCATCCACTTCCTGCTCTGCAATAGTCTTCTGTCTGCAGGCTGTGCAGTGGCTGCATTTATCAGGGAAAATAGGTCCTTAGGCTGCCTGTTAAACACCAACTCATCCACCGCAAGTGCAACCTTATCTTCTAAGTAAATTCACTTCTATGTTTATCATTTAAAAAGACTGGAACAGTTGTCCATGGCAACCAATCAGCTTCTATGTTTCATTTTGAAAGTGTAACTGAACATGCTGAGGTTAGAAGCTGATTGGTTAACATGCACAGCTGTTCCAGATGCTATCTTAGTAAATTGCCCCAACGTGTTTGTTGATCAACTTGGGTTAGCAAAGTTTATAAAGTCATCGGTGTTTGACCAGGATCAACCCCTTCATGATGAAGGTAAACATAAACGTTAAGGCCTGAACCCAGTTTTGCAACTTTGGCATGTAATAGTAAAACGACATATCTTTGCAATGACTTAATATATACAGGAGTGTACTGGACAGTTTGGGCTTTCATTTGGTGGTAAATGTTTAGGGATATCCTCATTTTTGTTTTATTATCAAAGAGAAATTGACCCAAAATAGTAAAAATTATATGATTTTGTTTTTCAACTTTAACCCTAATAATTCTTGGTTATGCCATGACCCACCACCAAAAGGAAACTCAAGATAAATTCTCCTCCTGACATTCATGGGGATACAAGATATGTGTTCTGTAATACATACTGGCACTCGCACTTTACCTAAAACACACTGACACTGACACTGATACTAACATGAACCTAGATCAAGCCCAATCCAACTATTTTATCTTTTTATTTTCTTTTTTACACACTTTTCTGTACATGCTTCTCCACTCTCAGAGATACATTGGGGGAACACTGTCTGAGGCAAGTTCTATACCAACTGGTACATTTGTCAATAGTAACCAATTGGCGTTTCATCTTTTCTGCACAGCTTAGAAAATGAATATCCAAAAGCTGATTGGCTGCCCTCCAGCAGCTGATACAAAGTTTGTCTCGGACGCTAATGAATTCCCCCAATTGTGTCTCTTTCTTGTCAAAGAGAATAAAGAGATACAGGGGACGTTTTATTAGTGATTGCTGTAATTATCACAGTGATCACATAATTTGTTAGTCTTGAGTCCAGGAGCTGTTAGTGGTAGCTCAGTCTCTGTGCTGGGGCGTGTGATTGATGCTACATTTATTTGGCAGCGGGAAGGGGTTAAAATGCTTGTATGTACATTTTTCAGTGTAGAGGAGGAAAGGTTAATAACCCCCATCAGTTTGTTTTTGCGCTGTCTGTATCCCATTAGGCCTCATTCACACACAACGCAAGCAAAATTGTATATTGCGTTAATACGAGCATATATGCGTGCACTATATGCAATCCCAGAAAGCATCACTCGTAATGGAATTTTTAATGTGCTGTACGCATGTACGTGCGCAGAAATACGCTGCCCGGACGCATCTGTTCCATTCTGTTTTTGCGCATATATACGGCTCCATACGCGGCTGTGTGTATGGAGCCATTTATTTGCATATGTTGCATATGGTACAATACGCACATACGTGCGGCAGTGTGAATGAGGCCTTGGAGAGATTTCCTTTCACAGTCATCTGTGGAAGAGGCGTCTCCATTGGAAGCTTTACTCTCCTCTCTAGTTAACATTTGTAAAATGTTGGTTCCCCCCCTTGCTTTCTGTGTCGTGACAATGATTGCTAGCACAAATAGAGCGGCTGACTGATTCCTACTTGATTTACCTATTTTGCGTTATCTGCAAGTACTGAAAAAAAGCAGTTATTTTTTTTGTGTTCCACCCAATTTTACACCATTTAAATAAGGCTTTAGATCTAATCTTTGTAGTCCTGTTTACTCATTAGTAGGCAATATAACAATGGGATACTTGACTTCCTTGGTTTGTATATAGAAAAGTGGTGTCAGAGCTTCACTAGAACATCTGCTTTTTAAGTACAAAAAATAATACACAATTCTCAATATTATGTTTAGACTGTTATACAATGTAAGCGTTTATCAAGTTCACTCGTTACTGTTACATAACAAGTAATAAAATGTTACTGAAAGTGATTTGTGACCTTTCTCCCACACTTATGGCTATTTCAAATGCTGGTATCATTTATGAAAGTTTTTGATAAAAAAAGGAAAGCAAGTGTCTGCCGAAGGGAGAGTCCATTATTATCATATGCCTACAAGCATTTTTCATCTCCACCCAGGTCTTGCGTTTAAAACAAAAACTCTTTTACTTTATTAGAAGTTATTACTGATAAAGAGCTGGCCATGGCTCGAAAGTCCCTATTAAATGATCGGAGCCATCGTGTTTTGTACGATCATCTATATGATATAAAGGGAAATAGCTTCTTTTTTTTCTTTCAAACAGAAGAATGCTTTTACATATTTGAGGATCCATTGACTGGTCAAAGCAGGTTTCATGCTGGCACTAGGTGAGGGCTTAGGTTCAGAATTACAAGTTACTGTTATCATAGAGAAATGCATATATGGACCATGTAGAACATTTCGTGGCAGCACACTTCTAAAGGATTTTATGCAATTTAGTCTTTTTTTTTTTTTTTTTTAAGCTGTCAAATTCATTTTAGAACTGGCCGGCCGTGGTCAAATGTTGGTGCTTTGTTGGAGTTGAATCCCATATCTGCCCCTTGTAAGCATTTGACTGACAGGGAGGTGGTTGGTATGCTTACTATGTACATAGCCAGCCTTTGCAAAGCCATCCTTGCATAAGATGGCTAGCAGTTTTCAGTAAGGCGATAAGTACTTGTTTAAAGATTCTATTAGGATGGCATGACATTTGACTTGGCAGCATAAAGGTGAGGTTTTGCATAATGTTTCTCTTACAAGTCTTGCAATGCAATAGTTTTAGAGCCCGATACTGACAGTTTAGGGTACAGGTATCTAACCACTTTAAAACTACAATTCCCAACATGCAGTGCAGCAGCAGCCACACAACCTCGCTGTCAATTCATACTATTTATTACTTTTTGTGAGCCTGTGGGAGGATCATGTAACAGTCAAGCAGGTTGGCCTCAGACTGTCAGGTTGGCAGTGGAAGGAATAGCTGAGTATACATAGAGAGATAAAATCCGCCTCTATTTGCTTTTTGACGTGCACTGTTCCACGCCATCACCAGTGGCAGCCAGGAGTACAGCGTACATTATTTGCTTTAGATGTTCCAATTAATTTGCAGAATTCACATTTCTTTTACCATCCAGAGTTCCTGTTTCACCACACTATGAATCATCCTTTTACTGTTTGCTCCGAGCCTTATTTTTTAGCCTTCTTTAATAACCAGTAAGTAAATATGATTTAAAAAGTTATTTTTTTGCTGCATTTAAAACGTTTTTCCTCTTTATCTGGATTGTCTTCAGTTGCTGCATTGATTTGCAAATGTGGTTTTTAGATGCAGTATCATGTAACCTTATTCGCCATTTTCAATTTGTATTAAATCCCTCCTTCATGTACACATCCTGGTTGGATAAGAAATCACCTGAGCAGTTTAAATAAAGAATAAATGTTATCTTTGGCTCATCCACTTTGTAAACAAGTAGAAATTTTTTTAGTTAAATTAGGAGACCCAGCATGTAATAAATACATCCGGAAAAACATTCAATGAAAAAGATAAATACATTTGGCTATAGACCTGCAAGTGCAGTCAGATGCACTGGTATTATCTGACTGCACTGAGGTTTCTGTGTTGGCTGGCTGTACCATAATATACAAGCTGGGTTAGCTCATGTATATTTGTGGGATTGCTCATTGATATAGGTAATCCAAGATATAGGTAATCTGATAATCTTTCATTTCAATACTGCATCATATTTAGTGACTTGGTGCCTTTGGGCTAAAAATACTTCTTCATGTGTAGAATGCAGCAACAAGTAACATCTGAAATTTACCTCCATTTGTTTAAGGTCTGTTCAAACAATGAAAGGTTATTTCTAGTTAGTTTATTTGTATGGGGGGGGGGGGGGGGGATGGCAAAAAACTGAGTTGCCAGTCAACACAAAACGGGCACATAAGAGGTAAAAGTCAAGTAAGTGGTCAATATAAAGATACTAGTAGCATATGCTGACAAAACAAATGTAACAATGACAGATAAATCAAGTAAAGTTGAGATCAAGTGAGGGCTAGTTCATCCCAGACCTGCATGCGTCTGCGCAGCTGTAGTGCGATCTGTTTTGCTGCGATTTTAACAAGATTTATGCAGTGTTTTTTGTTGTACTTAAAATGGGTGTTCAGGTGCTTTCCGATGCGTTTGCCTGCGGGTTTGATGTGTTCCGCCACGATCCTATGCAGCTAAAATAGGGAAAGCAGTATTTTTTTCTGGAACGGACTGCTCTGGTGTGAACAGAGCACAAGAAATCCCGTAGGAAAGCATTGTGATGCGTTTCTGGTGTGGTGTGAACTGGCCCTAACTGGGCAAAAAATACTAAGTAACTATTCCCAGATGTATTGAAAGGTGCTACTGCCCCCATAAGAAAGCTGTATAAATGCAAGAAAAGTGTTTTGTTGACCTTGATAATTAAGTCCACAGTGGCAGGTCCCATATTTCTGTCATGTCAGGTGATGTGCATGTTGGGAGATGGCATGCAATGCTTCATAGCTCACTTATTTGTATTTATTTAGCATGCTATCCCCATCTTCTTGCCTCTAATAGTTTGTTGAACTGTAGGTTTACTTTTCCCCCCCTTGCTTGTCCTTCCATTCTCAAGCAGTAACCTATGGCAGCCAGTCTGATTTTGACAGATTGGTATAGTCGGTAAGATGTAAGAGAATGCATTGCTGTACTTGTTTTTGCTTGTTGCTCTTTTCCTGTTTAGTTTAAGGCCATGGGTACATTCTTAATATTTTCATTTTTTTTTTTTTCAGGATAATATCTGCAGTTTTTTTTAATTCAAGAAAAAATTGGGGACACTACAGCAAGTAGAAGAAAAACATGCAGCCACCTCCTCCGGCTGGCCCTTCGGGGATGGGTGGACCTCCTCGCATGGGAATGACCACTAATGCATCCTGGCGTAAAAGAACTCCTACTCCAACAGCAATGGCAGCCCCTCCAGTACAGCCGGTCACTGACCCCTTTGCATTTAGCAGAGTGACTCCTCAAAGTTTTGCACCAGGGAATGCACCAAAGTCAAATATGTTGGCAATGCCCAGTTCATCTCCCTCACTGCTCCCCCGGCCTGGCCCCCCCATAGCTGCTGATGATAAATCCCTGGCTGGTGATCAAGCATACATACCAAGTTCTACTCCCCAACCTGGTGCAGGAGCAGCCGTGCACAGCAGTGTGTCTTCTCCGTTGTTACCTAGTGGGCATTTTCCGAACAGCATGGCTTCAGTACCTACCATGCCACTGGGTTTGGCCCGTTCTGCTCCTGCATCTCTTCGTAATGTTACAGGAGGACTGGAAAATCCATCAATGCCAAGTCAGGGAAGATCTCAAAGTAGGCAAAATGTAAATACAGACGTGGGTAATGGAAGCAATGTTTCGGCACCATTACAGTCGTATCCTCCCTCATCTTCTCATCAAACTACGGCACCTTGGGGATCCACTCAGGTTGCGCCACCTACCTCCAGTCAGAATTTCCCTCCAGCTGCTCAGCACGTCGCTTACAATGCACCCTATTATTCCCCTCCATATTTAGAAGTTTCCCACCTGCCACCCCAATCCAGTGATCAAACCTATTTATCAGCCCCACAAAGGACTGCTCCAGCGCCTTTCCCACTTACTGGTGGTTCCAATCACATCCAACAGCAAAATCCTTCTCAGTTCAATAACAGCATCCCAATGGATTATATGCAAAACCAGAATATTGAACATAACAGCTGGTTTAGTCAGGCCTCTCAAGAGCCACAGCAAAACCCACCATTAACCAGTTCTACCATTTTTCCTCCTGGAGCTCCATTACCGATGCCTGAAAATAAGCCCCAAAGTGAATCTGCGAAAATTCCAGGCAGTGAAGTTAATTCAGGAACAGTATCAACTTTTTTTAAAGGGGAAGATGCAGAAAATGTTGAAATCCTCTCAACTGAACAGCAGAAAAATGCTAGTTTACATGCAAGTCATGTTCCCTATCAAAATACTGGGTACTCAGCAATATCTTCTGCACAAGCTCAGTCAGCTGTTTCAAACCCCCAGACTATTACATCGCCATTTCATCCTGCAGTTACAAATACTCCGTTATTAGTATCTGATAATTCCAGTGGTTTTCAAGATCCACATGGACTTTGGAGAGTAGACAGCAACGATAACCAACCCACAGAAGCCAAAGGTGGGTCTGATCAGCCCTATGAAAATGTGGAAAATGTTGAGTGTGTTCAAAACCTTGAAGTTTTACCGAATGAACCTCTCAACATTTTTCCAACTACTTTAAATTCAGTTGGGTTTAGGTATGGATCAGTACCTGTTGCAACTCTTCCCAAGAATGTCCCCAGCCACACTGAAGGAGGTCCAAACTTGGAGGCCCCTGAAGGGTTGTCGCATCCTGTTCGTTCTGATAGCGTATCTTCAAACTACAGCAATTTAAGTCACCGAAGTCTTCCCATTTCCACAAGACCTCAGGAATTGGTAGGCACCTTTATTCAGAAGGAAAGTGGAAAACTTGAGAATGAAAGCACCATCCGTTTATTTAACCAAATTGATTCTTCCCAGTTGGGTAAAGACTCAAATATACAAGCCATGGGGCAGAAAGCTTTCCATGGTAATTTGTCTCAGCCACCAACCCCAAGTCCACCAAAACCTACTGGCATATTTCAAGCCAGTGTAAACAGTTCTTTTGAACCTGTCCGTTCATTCGTAAAACCAGTTGATATAGACCAGTCAAAGGTAGTTGGTGACGTTCCAGACGCCAACAAACATGTATCAAACACTTCCAACAATGCCATGCCAGCAGCTTCTCCAGGAAACTTAGAGCAGCCTCCTGATAATTTGGAAAGTATTTTTACAAGCAATGCTAATGCTGAGGTTTTTAACGTAACCAGCGGAAATGCTTTTGGAGTTCCATCCTTTGATAACCTGTTACTGGATAAACGTCCTTCGTCAAGAGCTCATGGGTCAAATAAAAAGTGTGAAAGCCCTGCAACTACTTTGTGGGCTCAAGGAGAACTGCCCAATTTTGGAGGCAACGTCCTACTGGCTCCACCAGCTCCTGCTGTTTATGTTCCTCCCAAACCTCAAAATGAAGTGATACAGCCTCCAGAAGACGTGGCTTTGGATACACAAAACAGCAGGCCTGACCCAGCACAGTTTCTGACAATGCCAGAGGAGAACACCTCCTCAGAAAATCTTGAGAACCCTCCAAAAATAGGAGACGACGAACATCCTCCATCACAGGCAAGTTCTGGATATGCCAGTCTGTTGTCTTCGCCACCCACAGATTCCTTACATAATCAGCCTGTTTTGATTGCTCAGCCAAACAAAAACTATAATTTGGCACAGCCTATAAATTTTTCTTTATCTTTGCCCAATCAAATCAAGAACTTTAATTCTGCAAAAGATCCCTCAGCTGCTGACAAACCAGCTCTTACTAGTAATTATATTCCTGCTCCAAATGCTTCTCTTGCTCTGTTTCAGCCTGGTCCTCCGCTTAAAGTGCCTAATACTCTCAATAATAATTTGCCCCCTGGCAGTGATCGCTTTTCTGATTTTTTTCCCAATCAGCCTCAAAATGTTATGCCATCCTCAACCAATCAGATTCCACTCAATTTAGTCACAGATGGGCAGAAAAATAATAAGGCAGAAAGTGTGGCAATTGAGTCATTGAAATCTTCAGTTCCTGTATCGGGGTCTCATGTGTCTGTGGGAAATGCTGCTGGGACAGTTGTTGTCCCAGGCAGGATGGTTAGCGGTCATATGGAGAATGCAGGGGCTCTTGATTTTACAGTGCCTCGTGCATCTGCCAATCAAAATGCTAATGTTCACGCTCCAATCCAGAATCTGCCTCTTGCAGGTGCCCCTAACTATTCAAATCAGTCAACCAATGTCCTAAATTTCCAACCTGGGGCAGATATTAACAAACAAGGTTTTTATCAGCAGGTTACTAAAGATGTCCAACAGCAGCCCACCCTAGGGACTTTGCAGTCTGGACCAGGGCCTTCTCACGAGTACATGACTCCTGTTTCTCAGGCTCCACCCGGAGCTCCTCCAGGGCAGGTACCTCCTGGGTCTATGTCTGCGACTTATCCTCCACAGCCGGAACTTCCGGTACCAAGTGTTCAGCATCCTACAGATCTACGGTACAGCGGCAGTTCAGAGCCAGGACCTAAATATGAATCTTCCGAGCAGCCACTTCACCCTCCTGTGTCAACCTCTGCTACACCAGCAAACCCAAGCTACCCTGTAGGGTACCCAGAACAGTCAAGACCACCTGCATCTGAAATGCCACAGCAAGCAGATCCTTATTACTACTACAGAGGGTATGGTACATACCCATCAGCTTACCCACAGCCGTATCCACCTGTGGATCCTCGAGCCTCTCATCTTTACTATCAGGTAAAAGCTTGTTATCTTACCCTTTCCGGAATCTTGCACAACTGTTTATATCTGTTTGGGAGGTTTTGAGGGTTTTCCACTGAAAAGGTTGGTGTTTTTCTAAAATGAAAAAGCTAACCCCTTTCTTTATAGAAAACACCAACCTTTTCAGAAGAATCTCTCAAATTAGAGTAATAGGATTCTGCAGAGCTCTAGAGAGGCAGAACCAGCTGTCATTTAGCTAGTGGGGTAGATCCCAACAATATTGTCAGGATCCATCTCAGCTGCAGCGTGTAACGCATTCAATGGTGCTAGTGGTTCTCACCGAATGTCGTCTCTCGATGATGTATTACAGCTGCGGAATGAGACTGCCCATGACATGCAAGGAATGTTCACTGGTGATTCAGCATAAATGATAGGGTATTAAGTTATTAGCATCCAAGTCCTGGATCTGTATTATGTCATACAGTCCATCTAATACACAATGGAAATGTTCCATACAGAAATCACCCAAATTGGGTTTAAACTACAAGTCCTCTTGAGGAAGTTGAACTGTGTGTGTACCACTTTAAGTAGGCAGTTGCCACATATGACAAGTGCATGCTGATTTGTGGCTACAATATATGAAGAGGTAAAGTATACTTGCGGTTAGTAGTGTTGTGTAGTCTGGAATTGCTATAAAGTTCACTTGCAAGAGAGAGAGAGAGAGAGAGAGGTTCCTCCAAGGTGTCTGTCGGGGGCTCGAGATTCTCCCAGTGGAGAGGCAATTCAATGGATATCCAGGTGATAGAGTACTGGTGCCTTTAAGGAGAGCTGTGTCAGAGGCCAATGGCAGGTAAGCTGTGGTGTACTCTCAGGGAAGAAGGATGGATGGCTGAGGGTGAGCAGAAATGCAGCAGTCTGGAGGATGCTGAGAGGTGCAAGTCCTGAGCAGGCAATGGGTTGTGCAAACAACAAAGCAGGGGAAGTGCTCAGCGTCATATGTTACTAGGGCGCTGTGCATTTCAAACTGACAGCCGGGGAGGAGTGACGGGACGTCAGGGAAGTGGGCGGCGCTGGACTTCGTACACGGAGCGTGACCGAGTAAGTATATTACACAGCGGGGCTGTGCACTGTCAGCATATAGCGGGCAATAGCCTGCTGTATGCTGAGTTTTGGGTCATAGGACTGCATTCGTAAATTGTCCTCCTGTCACCCTAAAGAGAACCAAAAAAGGTTTGTCCTAGTTCTCTTTTAGCTTCCACAATAGCGGCACAGCAGTAAAAACCTGGCAGAGGTTCTAACCCTTCACCGCTTTCTCCAGAACTGAAAAAAAAAAGTTTTGGCTTAATTTCTGAATTATCTGTTTATCAGCTCCCTATGTATTCTCTACATCACTAAATGTATGGGGGCTAAAACATTTGGGGGCCTAATTCCACTTTATATGACAAGTGGGTTGCTAGTGCTGTATAGCATAAAGAGCTAAAAGGGAGCAAGAGTTCCTTTTCAAGCTAGGATCTTCCTCTCTGTTCCCAACAAAGCTCTATAGAATTTGTATGTTCTCCCCCAATGTAGGTTTCTTCCAGTTACAGAAAACTTTCTGTAAGACTAATAGGTTAAATGTCTCTTACCTACATTTCAGGAGAGTTTAAAGAAGATTTCTGGGATTTTGTCAAACTTACCCTTGCAGCGGGCAAAGCTGCGTACCCGCACGCACGGGTGCTTGCTTAGCTGATGGAGGCATCCGTGCAGGGGTCAGGAGGGAGAGTGCTGCGGGGAGCCACTAGAAAATGAGGAATTAAACATTTTTCATAAACACCAAACGATTTCTTGTTGTATGGGCCCCATATTTATGAAACAAATACATAAAAATGAAGCTTTAATATCACTTTAAGGAAACCATATATAATGTGCTGGTCACATGGTGTTCTTTTGCAGGACTCCTATGGAGCTTATGATCCAGCCTACAGACAATATGCTAATAGTGGAATTGTGAACCCTGGAAAGTACCCATACCAAGAACCGGAGCGACCTAGCTCAAGATCTAGCCACTGCTCAGATCGACCATCATCAAGGTTTGTCTTTCTTTGAACCGCAGTTTTTCTTTCAAATAAAGAATGGCTCTGATTTTTCCCTTGATCCTGAGCAGCACTGTAATACTGCTGGCGACGTTAATTACATTAGAGCAGGGGCGCCCACAATTTTTCGTCTGGAGATCTACTTTTCAAATGACGAGCTCAATGAGATCTACCAAGGGAAAAAACACCTGCATTCAGGGGGGGGAGGGGGCGTCGCAGTGCATCGAAGTCAATGGCACCGCAGCCACGCCCCCAGTGCAATTGCCGCAACAGGAATGCAGGCACATTAGTGTCTGCGTTCCGGTCTGCACTAATGCTGCATTTTTGGATATTTTTGCAGATCACACTGAGGGCGGGGGAGCCAGCCGGCTTGCGCTCCAATGCGTTCTAGAGGCCGAACACTCTGGAATGCAGACTTTGTGATGTGAACCGGCTCTCTCTCTCTCCTCGTGCTTCCTTCTCTCTCTCTCTCTC
>NW_017306722.1:1189728-1190426 GCF_000935625.1 Nanorana parkeri | reverse complement strand
AAGTGCGACTCTCCACCATCGTGTCCAGGCCACGCCCCCCTCTTTTCCTTTTTTTAACTGCTTACATCCCTGTTACAGCAAGTGTGTCTCCCACTACTTCTGCTGAATATTCTGTATCAACAAATAAAACAATTCAACAGGGAGCAAGGGAGACCCTCATAATGCATACAACCCAGTGCACATAACTGTAAACTCATATGTAAAGATATCACTCCCTCAATCCAAATGTGAAATAAAAAACAATTTGCTGATTTAATGATCCAACAGCTTACAAAAACTAATAAAAACTATTTTGGTTAGATCAACCCTTTAGGTAGTAGATATCAGCACATGTACTTTTCCTTGTGATCAAGTCTCTTTTTCCTGACGTTTTAGTTAAACTTTATATGAGAACTTCGCATGCTTGCAATCTTTTTCTCAAATTGTGGGGTATACCACTGAAGCTCCTTCCACATTTATGTGCCCAAAAAAGTACCATTAAGTTTGGCATTTGGGAGTCTTTTTTTTTTTAGATTTCCCAAGACTGCCTGTAAAGATAATTGCTCTTCAGCATGAGGACAGTTATATTTTTGGTGAAGGTAAACGTTCCCACACCATTCCATTAATACTTTGGAAAGAAGTATGGAGTACATATAAATCATAATACTGTTTTATTTTTTCAAAATAGCCCTGTTGGCAAATATATATATATATATATA
>NW_017306722.1:1167860-1188733 GCF_000935625.1 Nanorana parkeri | reverse complement strand
ATATTAGCACATAGGGTGATCGCTTAAGAATGCAGTCTACTCGCAATATCTTCGGTTTAAGGGCTCGGTAGTCCACTTTTATTCAACACAAAGTTCATATATCCATCTTGCAGGGGTTGTTCAGCATAACATTCATGAAAGGCTTTAAAGCAACACAAGAATAGCCTCCTGGCTTCCACTTTAAACATTGGCACTTCTGACCCACTGGTCCTCTTGCAAGTGCTGTCCCACACTTGTACTGGTGGCCCTTCAGGTTCACGGCTTTCCTAGCCTTACCAGTTCTCTCCCAGCCTCCCTGGCTGTCTTCGTGTGCCTCCAGCACACTCACCACTTGACTCCTCTCTGACTTCTGGGGTGTTCTCCTGACACCTGAACATGGTCTGTTCCTCTTTCCCAGCAGGAGCTCATTCCCCTAGCCAGCACCCTTTCCTTAAGGGTTGTGCACACCTGTGCAATCATCGGGTGCTGGCCACTGCTAAAGCCTGGATCTAGGCCTGGTGATCTTATCTTTCGTCCAGAATCCCCTTGAAACCTCCCAGTTCCAGGATTCCAAGCAGAATCCATACAATCCCTTGCTTCCTGACACGTCTCAGCCTATTTGGCTGAGAGTCGCAGGTGATCATCACATCAAATTCTACAGTGGGATTGCCACACAATACCACAATATATATATATACATATATACACTGAGTGGCCAGATTATTATGACCACCCCATCAGTACTTCGTTGGGCCACCTTTTGCCTTCAATACTGCGGCGATTCTTCTTGGCATTGACTCCACGAGATGTTGAAAGGTGATGCGAGGAATCTGACACCATGCCTGATGAATAGCACTGTCCAGTTCTGTGAGATTTGATGGTTGTGGAACCAGCTGCCTGATGTCTCTTTCAACTTTGTCCCACAAATGCTCAATTGGATTGAGATCTGGTGATTGTGGGGGCCACCTAAGCAAGGTAAGTCCTCCCTCATGTACTTGAAACCACTCCTGCACAATACGAGCACCGTGGCATGGCGCATTGTGCTGTTGGAAGAAGCCATCTCCATTCGGATACGCCATCAACATGATAGGATGAACTTGATCAGCAACGATACTTTGGTATGTTGTGCTATTCAGACGTTGTTCCACACGAATTAAGGGGCCTAAATCATGCCAGGAAAACATGCCCCAAACCATAACACTGCCCCCACCAGCTTGAAGGATTGTACTCATACAAGTGGGGTGCATGCTTTAATGCTGTTCCCGCCAAATTCTCACTCTGCCATCTGCATGAGGCAACTGGAAACGTGATTCATCGGGCCACATGACTTTTTTCCAATGCTCGACTGTCCAATCCTTGTGTTCCTGTGCGAATTGGAGACGTTTTATCTTGTTAACTGCAGACAGCAAAGGTGTTCGAACAGGCCTTCTGCTTCCATATCCCATACGATGCAGTGTACGGTGAACAGTGTGTTCAGAAATCATTTGAGAGGATCCCTGATTAAGATCTGCAGTAGTTTGATGCACTGTTGCCCTTCCGTTGTCCTGTACCAGTCTTGCCACTATACGTTCTGCCCTAACATTGACTTGTCGCTGACGGCCACAATTCACACGTTCAGACCCAGATTTTCGGCTGACAGTCCAGTCTTTAAACACTTTAACAACAGCTGCTCTTGAACATTTAACAAATTCTGCTGTTTTGCTGACACTTGCTCCATGGCTCTGAGCGGCAACAATCATCCCACGTTCAAAGGCTGTTAAATTGCGTTGTTTACCCATATCTTCAGATAAAAAACACTTCTACTGTCGTGGTAAACAACCTGCTTACCTATTTATAATGGTCTGGCCCTTTTGCAACTTCAGCGCAAAATTATCCAGCCTTTAGTACCTTCTGGAGTGCCCGGTCCTTTAAAACTTATTTTTTCAGTTCAACTCTGTAATACAGTTCTGCCTTGTTCTGATTGGAGGTTTTGTTATGACATTGTGTTTGTCAGATGAGTTCATGAAGAAAATTTTAAATAAAGGGTCATGCTGCCCAAAAACGATAATTAAGTTAAAAGTGGACTTTGATGGGCTGAGTCAGGAGCTAGCTTCTGATATCTCTTGAGGACTTGAGCAGAAATATCTCCCTGGCTCTAGTTTCTGGCTTTGATTTTGGGTTTTCCCACTCCTCTGCAATGTTGCCACTCAGTTGTATTTTTCATAATTTGACAGGGAGAGTAGGACATCCTCAGAATTACCACAGCAGTGTGCATACCCAGGAATGTAAGTGCAGAGATCTCACTACAGTCCCCAAGACATAAAATAAATTAAAATAATTAGGGGAATTAACTGTCTAGCTTCTACTAAACATGAAATGACAGTTTTAGGAACATTGACCTTTTAAAAAAAATGTGGTTACCCAGGTCTTCCTAAAACTGGATTCTGCTGGAAAATCTGAGATGTGTTTAGATGACCTGTAAATTGATCATAAGGGTGAAATTGGTTTGACTGTAAAGTCAATCTGTGACTGGTATATGAACTGTTAGATGTTACTACAATATAATCCAAAAACTATCCACAAAGTGTCAAGCTAGTCTTGGAATATAATTTTAAAGTACTGATGAGCCTGCTTGGGATTTATGTCCCATAATGTAGAACACTAAGGGGATTCATTATATGCTGCTCTCAGCTCAACATCCATATATTTCACATAATGAAAAGGAGCGAGACATGCATTATGCATCATTCACATCACACACGTCTGTGTGTTGTAGCCTGTGTCTGGTATTACAAAGTACTGTGGCCTTATTCATAAATCTGCTATCAATATGATGAAATTCCTAGACTGAAGGTCTGACATTTAATACTATAAGATCATAGCCACACAGTTATTTGGGGTATTATAGCAATAATTAAAATAATTCCTCTTTAACTTGAGTGTTGTGTTCTCTTGATACTGATATGGAAATTAAGTGGATGTAGCATTAAATTATTGACTTCTGTTGTATTATAGAATGGCAGTTTGTTATCAGAATAGCAGAAATAAACAATTGGGACTCGTAAGCACACACTTACATGTATCAGCATCAACTGGTATTTTCAATGTAACATTTTAAAATTGGAGACCTACAAATAAATACTTCACAAAAGGAGAAATTTATGGAATACGTATAATCATCCAATATTTACACTCCTGTTTGTTTTACACACTTTACCAGACTTTACTGGCTGCAGCTTTATTCAGTTAAATTATATTTAAAGACAAAATGTTTTTTTTTTTCATTTTAGATAGACTGGAGGAGGGTAGTCATTTTTCTATTGCTATCTGTGTTTAATAAAGGAGATTTCCCTTCACTTCCTGTCCTGGAGATTTCCCTTCACTCCCTGTCCTGTAGATTCAAGATATGTGAATATATATTTTCAATGTGAGATAAATCCTCTCTTACACAGACTGTCCCCCTTGGAAGATTCCCCCTCTATTTTCTCTTCTAGTGGCAACTCAAATTGTTGGATTTACCTCACTTTCATTCCCGGTGACATTCGTGATCAGGACAGTTAGAAAGAGTGATTGTCCCTCATAGGGACACAGAGAGCAAACACCTGACAGTGGTTCTAACCCCTATCCACTATCCAAATCCACAAACATTTTGCTCTTAGTTATATGTTATCTGTATGACTGTTAAATAAAAATCCAGGTTGACTTTAGTGGAGAGACTCTTGATGTTCAGGGCAGAATAATGAAGTTCCTTGACAAATCCAATCAAAATGGCACAATTCCAACCCATACTTCGCTCCAGTAAAACAGCACAAAGGTTACATATAATTGCAAAAACCTTGACTCTATGGGGTTGATTTACAAACAGGCTGTTCAGTCTTGCGCGGAATTTACAGGGAAATATATATATAAAGAAAACTTCACAAGGAATACAGTGTTGATGATGAAATACACAGTATAGTCCAAGAAGGCCTTAGAAACCAGTGGCATACAATTCTCCCTTCTACTGTTACAGTTATTTAGCATAGCTTAATCTTATTTAGGTAGCTAAATATTGTACTAGCATTCCATTGATTTGTAGGTCTTAATTACACGTCACAATATAACAAATGTTTTACTTGTCACCTGCTACCAGGTTGGGGCCAAACCAAATCAATGAATAATTTACTGACTGTTCAGAAAAATGACATTACTTCAGCACTGTGCAGTGTTTGCTCTACTACCATATGCAGTAATTGCTGCAGGAGATTAGATATTATTCTTAATTTTCTTTGCCGTTTGTCAAGAGGCCATTTGTTGTCATAGCTGCCACAGCAAATCAAATGACTTTACACGTTGGACTGCACCCGTAGGAATAGTTTAGGGTGTGTTTTCCATACACTGAAGCATATATTTATACACTTCAGGGGTCTATAATCTGCTTTTGACACAATTATCTTTGTAGAATATAGGAAAGAGAATATGTACGCATTTCAAAGAAACCTGTATTTTGCCAATAGAGAATATGCATGAATACCCAGATACATATATTCATATTTCTTTATTTTATAGTTACTAAATAAAAAAAGCATCCATTTCATTTGCCAGTACACACAAGTTTTTTTTTTCTGCAGTGCATCTTGTATACTTAATGCACATTAACACATGTGGTAAAACTGGTGGGAATACACTGAAAATAAATCACAATGTAAATTGCATGTGAGGACATTTGTAATGCTAATGTATTATGGTGTTTTTACATGTTGGTAAATAGACTGTGTTCTTTCATTTCAGGTGACTAAACCCATGCATAATACATTAAAAGTCACTCAAATCTACTGGAAAAACACATATAGTTTAATGTTCAAAATAATTTCTAATACACTCAAATAAATAGTTGTTTTATTGCTTTAATTGGCCATGCAGCACAGTCTCATGCATTGTAAATTAGATAATTAAGTTTAGCTGTCATGTATGTAATTTACCTTTCATGTGGCCATGTACATTTATATGTTTTGGTGCATTTGCAAATTCTTTGCATTTCCAAAGATTGATAACACATCAATAATAGACCCAGATACCTCTAAAAAAGGTATAGAAGTATCACAGTGCATTCAGATGCATCTTAAACATACAGGTCTTTTGCAGTTTGTATAATGCTGGCTCATTAGCAGATACAGTTTTCACAAGGAGATTTTAGTAACTTTAGAGAAGGTGTCAGTCACATAAAAAGCATATTTAGGGACATTACAATCTGTGGGTTTGCAATTTTAAACAAATCTTGTTCAAGAATTTTCTCCCACTGTTGATATAATACAGTATGTGTATATATGTTGATAAAAGGGTATCAAGTTTTTTTTGTACTAAAGAGTAGAGAATACTCACATAGCTTAGTGAATAAAATGAAGTGCTTATTCACTTCAATAATAAAGTAACGGGCAAGTGAAAATTCTGTTTTTGGTTTTGTTTTTTAATTTTCCTCCATAAACACAATCCTATGCCCACAGTTGATCCAGAGGAAGGCAAAAAAACCATATAGAGCATGGTTGAATTTGCTCCAACAGGGAAAAACTATTTTCTCAATCCCATAAGGCAATCAGATTTTCCCTGGCTCAACAATCTCTCATTTTTTTTACTTATAACATGTTTAATATTTCTATTATTAACATGTTAGCAGCTTTGGTGCGTTGTGGGTCCTGTTCCCCAGGCATATGAGCTGCAACACAGCTTGGCAGCATTTAGCCTTGTATGTTGCATATGCTATGGGGTGCTCGGAGGGACTTTTGTTTCTGAGGAGTCAGAGATGAGTCCAGTGAGGAGTAAGAGGAACAGGTAACTGCTGTTAACATCTGATACATGTTGGCACCAGTAGCTCCGGCAGTGATCCCTGTCCCTCACCTTTCCCAGCAACCAGCAGATTTACCCACTGTGTGTTATAATATATATATAGCATCCCTGCCCATGCTTCCTGGACCGTGTGTCTGTGGTAATGTGTAACCTGCCACCGCCACCGTGGTCCACTTAAACAGAGACATTACATTCTACATACTGGTGGAGGGCAGGGATAGTTACTTGATACCTGCCACTATGATGTAGCACAGACCATAAACTCGTGGAATGGGACTGACTCTATGAGCTGTAATGACAAGTTGGTATTAAGACACTTGGCATGGGGGGTAGATTGGGGACATTTTTTATCTTCCACTTCAGTAACTGTGGAAGAGACATCTACCAGAGGAAGGATGCTGATGAAGACAGTGAGGTAGTTGTAAGAGAATGCTGCGTAGCTTCCAATCTTAACTTTACCCTCGTCACTGTTGCCTCATGACTCTCTTCCCCACTTGACATAGAGTACGCCACGCATTTGACACACCTTGTGAGACACCACCCCGTATCACTGGATGCCGAAATTGTTGCAGTGAATGCAGCAGGAGAATTTTGTGGAGGTAGGGAGATGCAGCAAGTTAGGAGGAGTGCATGCTTTTAACTGCTGTCTTGACCCAGTTAGGAGCTGTTCCCACCGAGTCATGTGCTTCCTCATGCATGTAGCACTCAAATGGTTGGTCATTTTGTCGATAGCAGATAGCCTGTTCCTGTGGGGCAGTGCCGTCGGATGGATTTAAACGGCTGTTCCCCCAGTTTTCTGCAAGATGCCCCTGCCCCCTGACAATATTCTGTATTGCTGCTGTTCTGCCTCTGTGCACTTACAGAAACATTAGGAGTCAGTTGCCTAACTTATTTATCTACACACTTAACCACAATGGAAGGCACTTTGGAAAAAATAGGGTTCACTTTTTAAAAAATATGATTAAACTAGATTTTCTTTTTCAGGAAAATGCAAATAATTTGGTTCACGTAAACATTCCTGGAAATACTGTTTATTGCTATGTATATGTTTTGATAATTTCTCAAGTCATTACAGTTGAAGTTTGTCTGAATAGTTTGTTGTTGGTTTCCAGAATAATATCTGTAGAACTGCCTGAAGAAGCCAAACAGTTTGGAATTCAGTTTCGATGGTGGCAGCCATACCATTCTGGACAAGGGGAAGATGTGTGGGCCATTGATGAGATCATCATGACATCTGTACTCTTTAACAGTATTAGCCTGGACTTTACTAACCTAGTTGATGTTACTCAGTCTCTAGGTTTTTACCTGGGAAATGTGCAGCCATACTGTGGACATGATTGGACTCTATGGTAAGACTTACATTTTCATATTTCTCACTGCCTAGTTTTTCTTTATTACTGCTTAATATTATATATTGTTTTGATGCAAATTGTAATACTTCTTACTGCCTAGTTTTTCTTTATTACTACTTAATATTAGGGATGCACTGAAATGACATTTTTAGACCGAAACCGAAATGTAACAATTTGTCAGGCCTTAACCAAAAATGACTTTTTTTATGTAGAGCACTTCCTGTTCATTCAGGACATAGTAAGCTTGCTCTTGCTATGGCGCCTGTCACAGGAGCCAAGCTCTCCTCCCGCACTGCCCTGCTTGCCCTCCTGACAGATGTCTCCTGCCCACACTGCCCCGCTTGGCCTCCTGACAACTGTCTTCTCCCCACATCGCCTGCTCGGTCTTCTGACAGCTTCTCTCCTCCCGGCTGGGTGCCGCAGCTGGATCCGGCTGTGTCCCTTCCGATCCCTGCTGCCTCTGCCGACACAGTTGAGAGAGAGCAGCGGGGAAACAGAGTAAAGCTTGCAGCCGACGCCCAGCGGGGAGCTAGGAATCAGCATTTTGCCCATAATACCATTTTCGGCCAAAATGTTTCAATGGCCACAATTTCAGGCCATCCCTACTTAACATTATATAATGTTTTGGTGCATATGTTAACACATTATTCTGTTTTTCAATTTTCAGTCTTTGGTAGGTAAAGAATAGGAGCTAGATATTATTAACCAGTGGTAATTCTAATAGTGTATAGCATTATCTCATTCTCATTCTAGGATGGTGAAACTTATCCAGAGCCTTATCTGGTGCTTTGAGTCTACAGCAGTTGTCCAGTGTAATACTGGCAATATTCTGTAACAATGGGAAAATAAAGGAAGGTTCTAGATTAAAACCTTGAAAGTCCATCAAGAATAATGCACTACAAATAAAAGCTCAAAAGTGAAAGGATGAAAATATTTTTAAACCCGTACCTCAGTCTCAATACCCTAATACTAACCCAAAGCTAATCCTAACACCAGTTAATGTCATGTTTAGCCTACTAGTTGCTGGAGTTGCCTTTTCTTTTGAGATCTTAATTGGAAATAATTGGAATTAATTTCCTCACTTCCATAATTAAACTGTCAAAGTCCAAAACAATTTTATAAATATGATTTTGATTATACTAGCAACATGATCAAATATTGTATAATTAATGTAATTCATTGCTCAAATTGAATTATAGTATACAACTATAAAACTTCATGATCATAATGGCTTCATTCCATAAATATTATGTGAACGCATATGAGCGTATTTGGTAAGGTTCGATGTTATTGAAAATAATTTCAAAGGTAACTCACAACATGAAACAAAGAGCTGGGAAATATATTGCTAACAGTACTGTCATATGTAAGCCTGTGAAGGTATAATCAATCAAAAGATCAAATCAGTATAAAGATTTTTGTTAGTAAACGGAGGTCCAGTATCAAGAGTATACCCAGTCTACACTAGAACTGGCAAGTTAGGCATAAAATGCTAAGCAGCAAATATTATGGTACTCAGCGAGTGTATAGCAGCTACTCATAAATGGGTGGAGTACTTGTGTAGGAGGTGCTGTTTCTCCTGTTTTTAATAACCAATATCACAAGTGACCCATTGATTCAATCAAGCTGACTAGCACCATTGAGGCTGTTCACATGTGTCACAGTGCCTCCAATCAGAGGTCCTGGAAGAAGTCCAGAAATGTAAGAAAAGCAATTATAGCAACAGGTCAATACTCGTAGAGTCCAGAAAGGAATTTAAAAGATTGCACAGCATGCTGCCAACACCTTTTGATTTGATCATACAAGCACTACAGTTATCACTGAATCCAGTCTCAATGAGGTTATAATGCATTTAAGCCCTGATTAAAAGGGGATGCCTAAACCCCAGAACTGCATTGGCTGTCTTATTCCAATCCTTTGTGGACTCTGCAAGCATTGGGGTAGCGCATTCACTGCTCATTTTTACACTTTTCGGCTCTTTGACTGCAGAAGACCATAGCTACACAGGAAAGACTTTACCAGCCGCTGGCACGAGCACTGGGATGCAATTTAATTGAATGGCAATGCAATGCACGTAGTGCATAGTACCACACACTAGATGCGCTGTATGATAGCATGCCCTAAATGCACAGTACTAAAGCTGTGGTGTGAACAGCCCTCAGAAGGAATAGGAAAATAATTCATACTGTATCATAGAAATGGCTCTCAACCTGATTTATTGGACAGCAACAGCTGTGTTGGAGTATTCTCTTCCCTGACCAGAGTCAGCAATGTCTGGTAAAAGTAGTACATTTCGTATATAATTTATTGCCTTGGCTCTTCTTGAGCCTCTACATGGAAATTTCGCATTAATGTTTTCATTATATTGGTGTGTATGTAAAGGCCTCTCAAAGTCTCGAGGATAGGAGGCGAAGAGAAATATCCCCAGCAGGACACAAATAGCAACAAAAAAAAACAACATGGATTTTTTAAATTCTTAATTATAAATATGCAAAAACAGGAAAACAGTACAGTCTACAAATTATCATCCATCTTTCCCACAAAACCAGGATTTGCCATAAGGCTAACATAGCCCTTTTCAAGGACCATCTTTGAACAACCACCATAGAAGCTGACAAGGATGTGTGTATGGAAACGTTGTCATGTTGATTAGTATTGCTTCTGACCTGAAGAAGAGAGGTTAACTCTCGAAAGCTTGTCTTTTATATATTTTGTTAGTCCAATAAGAAAGGTATCATCGCATACTACAATACTCCGTTTTGTTTTGTTTTTTTACATCTTCTCTACTGGACTAATACAGCTTACCCATTTACATTACACTATATATATATATATATATATTACATTTATTGATTTATTGTTTAAGTTGTGTTATCAATTGGGCGGGTGGGGAAATGGAACACTGGAAACATGTATATTACATATACTCTACTTGTAGTGCTTCTTAGTAAAGTAAATATTGTGCTTCACCTCTTACCTCAAGACCCTATTCACAGTAAGCATTTTGTCACAATAAGCAAAACGTCTTTCGCTGGAAAAAGTACATGAGCCTATTTTCCCCATAGAGTCAATAGGAAACATCAATGTATCACAATCTGCTCATAAAAATGTGCAACAATGAGCAAAGACGTGCAGCAAGAAATGCGTGTTTCTAATGCTGTCGCCTAGGTTTTTCAGGCCTAAAGCAAGTGTAGACTTTAACTGAAAACAATATGCTGTAACTAATGTTCTTGCAGCAATAATTCGCAATAATTCAGTAAAGATACTGACTGCATTGTCTGACATACTATCTGATTCTGAAAAGGAGAACTTTTCAGAGAACAAATATGTACATTAAATACAATTATACAAATGTCCAATCATTCAAGTAAAAACATAAAAAAAAGTCAAATTACCTTACAGGTAAATTTACAAAAATCACTTAACAGGTGTAAAAAGAAATTACTATTCCTATATCATTTATCGAATCCAACATACGAGTACACATTTGATAGTGTTTCCATCAGTTGTGAAAATGATGCACTTTAACACGATATGATGCATAATGATTTATTAGACCACTGTGTTATTCTAATGAATAAGAATTTGTCAATACAGCTCGCGGTATACTGAGACGCCACAGCTGAAGCGGATCCCCACAATTATGTCTGGATCCGCCATATCTAGAGGCAGAGCCAGCTGTACCCGCCCCCTCCCCCGTCCGATCCGCCAGTCAGTGCTGGCGGATCGGAGCAGGGAGGGGGGAATCCAGCCCCTCCCCTGTCACGGCAGAGAGCTGTGACAGGATCGAGAGGTGAGCGAACACCGGTATCTGTTCGCTCACCTCCCGATCTACTGAGCCGACCTGTGACAGTCTCATTGCCACAGGTCGGCTAGAACTATGAGGTGAGTGAAAAGCACTCACCTCATAGTTCTCCTTTAAAGTGCTGGCAATTTACTAGAGACCTGGAGTGACCTTGACACAATCCCTAGAGAAGAACAAGGTCAGACATGGATATATTTACAGCCTTCCAAGGAAAGTACAATATTTTTTGAGACAATCCTATTCAAAATAGGAGTTGGTTACAGGAGGTTTTGGAAATAGAAACTACCATTTTAGACCCCCTACTTATTTGTTTTATATAACAATAGGAAATACCAGAAAATAAATGTGAGCATAGTATAGGAATTAAATCAAGCACATTTATCAAAGTGATTAGTTATTCTGATAATTTAATTAAGGAAATGCAAGCCATTTGAAGCAAGCCATGTTAAATCACTTTAATGAGCTGTGAGAAGTTTAGGTGGATAGTGCTACTTTTGTAACTTGATAATCACTGCTAGAGCACAGTCTCTGCAGCAGGCATGACTGTATCACTTCAGACAGAAAGATGATCACAAGATGGAATGGGTCTCCGTTATTTGTTTACATTGTGTGCTGGCCATGCCTGTGTAACAGCTCTCCACACACTTCTGTGTGGCTGTGTCCTGAGGCTGGAGATGCTCAGGAGATGGCATCATAAAATTCTATGTGAAGCAACTGCATAGGCATGCCCAGTGCAAAGAAGCCTTTTAGCACAAGATATAAACAATAAGTGGTTGTGGCCATTGGATTATGATAAGTATCTCTAAAGAGGGGGGAGGCTTGCATGTTTAAGTCAGCAAAGAGGGGCAAAAAGGATTATGCACTTCGTTTTAAAATGCTCTTACCCTTTAAAATGTTCAACAGAGGGGAAATGCACAACACAAATAAATATCATCATCCCATATGTGCCTGCTTTAAGGCCTTGTTCACACCAAATGCAGAGCAGATCTGCATGTGTTTCTGCACACGCAGTGCAGTGGGTGTGCCGTGTTTTTGATGCGTTCAGGTCTGTTTTTGGTTAAAAAAAGAATTTTTTTTTTTTAATTTAAAATGGGCTTTCAGTGCATTCCAGGCATTTGCATGCGTTTTGATGCGTTTGCATGCATTCCAGAGCAGGTAAAATAGCGCCTGTTTCAGTTTTTGTTACCTGCTCTGGACCTGCTCGATGTGAACTGGAGCTAAAAATACCATTGGAATACATTGGACTCAGTTTTGCTCCGGTCTGTAACTGCTCTGCTCTGCACCTGCTCCGTGCTTGGTGTGAACAAGGCCTTAGTCTTAGTGAAACTCAAAAGTATTGTTAACAAACATCACACTCTCCATGTCCAGCAAAACACAGAGACAGGAGTTTGCGCATCCAAACAAAAGAACAACCAAACACAAGTAAAGGGTTATACTTTAACAACTTCGTTTAACTACTCTGGTGATTTCATAATCCTTGCCTTTAAACATGTCACTTGAGCAATTAACACCTGTCCCAGACTTCATGAAACCCTGGTGATTTGATATATCAATTAGCAATTAGCATCCGCCTTGACACATTTCATTATATCATGATGATTAGTTCGGCTGATTGCAGCCAGCAATGGATCACTATAATGCTGGGCACACACCTTACAACCATCGCAAGACTTTTGTCTTGTGATGGTTGTAAGGTAATTTAAAAAACGTACGATCTGCCCATCTTGGACAGGCAGATCGTACTTGCGATGATCGCAATGCCTCAATGCTTGCGCACACCGGCCCGTGTGGCATTTATCTTACGAACATGCCACACACCCGCCGACAATCGTACGATTCTCGGCGGGTTTTTGAACATGTTCCTAAGATAAAAGTCGTGCGACCTTACAGTAGCAGAGGTCGCACGCCTTCCACACACCTTGCGATAATCGTACGAGCGCGGGATTTCACGCGATTATCGTACGATTATCGCAAGGTGTGTGGGCACCTTAAGAAGTGATCTGCTGAAAAGCTGCATGGGGAGCTGGATCTACTGGCCAGCTTCAGACCCCCCATGCAAAAAAAGTGATATTAAAAAAAAGTGTAAAAAAAAAATATCAAAATAACTATACTAAGACCATATAAACAGAAACGAAAAAAAAAATGCTCAAGGATATATCGAGGGTATTCAATTGGTTAAGTTACCTGTGCAGCTATAACTTCTGGTTCTGACACTCATTAGGGGGTACAGCTGCTCCGCTGGGGGGCCTGGGACTATGCAGAGGGTGTCAGGATGGAGAGCGGGAGCAGACTGAGGAATGTCCGTTCCCCTATCTGCTCTGTGGTGAATGAAGCACTTCCGGAAGCTGGCTGAAGTGCTGGGTAAACAGATGATCAGGCACAATCCTGTGCTTGATTGTCTGTATTGGAGGGCAGGAGAGACATCAGGAGTCTACTAGATCCTGATGTCTCCATAAAGAGAACCTGTTGCCTCAACTTTGTGATAGCAAATGTTAAGTGAAAAAAAATGTAAAAAAAAGGTGATAAGGAATAAAGTAAAAAATAATCAAATAAATAAAAATGTTAAAAAAAGATTAAAACCAAACCTTCCATTCCCACCATCTGAATGAACACAGAGCAGAAGGCATGCACATGTATGTAAACAGGGAGGGGGAAGTTCTAACAAAAAAAACAAAATACAATTAACAGTGTGTGTATGTGTGCACTGTGCCTGGGAACACACACCAGCAGCTGTTTGTTGTAGTGCAGCTGCTGGTGTGAATGCATCCTAAATGGTACGGATGGTACAGACACAGACTGACCATTCTGTCCGGACCGGGATTCAGACCTCTGCTCACCGGACCTCCTTGAATTTTGATTCACTACCCCTAAAGTAGACTAAATATTAACATGCAATGTCAAGCTGCACTTTCTAAAGCAAGCAAAATACGTTCTTGTATTAAAAGAGGTCTAGACTCCAGAGAGAGAGGCATAGTCCTGCCCCTGTGCAAAGCATTGGTAAGACCTCATCTGGAATATGAAGTTCAGTTTTGGATGCATTTCTCAGAAAGGATGTTGTGGAACAGGAGTGAGTACAGATAAGGGCAACTAAACTCATAAAAAGCAACTGATAAAAGACAACTAAACTGAGGAGTTCAGCTATAAGGAAAGGTTAGCTGAACCGTATTTGTTCTCTCTTGAGAAGAGGCGATTAAATGGGGAATCTGATCACCATGTATAAATACATAAATGGGCTATATAGTGAACTTGGTGTAAAATGATTGTCTTTAGGTCACTGTGAAGGACAAGGGGAAGCTCTTTGCACCTGGAGGAAAAGAGGTTTAACCTTTCATGCGGAATTATTCTAGCCAGCTCAGTTAATTGTTTTTAGAAATAAAAGCTGGATGTATTCCTAAATGTACAGGATATAACTAGGCATTAACATTTATAAATAATAATACCAGAGATAGTTGGCCCACGGAATTTTAAATGTTTTATCCCCCATCAGGGCAAAGTGGACCATGCTTTATATGTGTATTTTTGCCTTGTTCTGGATCAGTTGTGGGTAACTGGGGTGATATGACTCATAGAGGTCATAGAGGTTTTCTTGTTCTTTATTTTTTTCACTAAAGGTTGAACTCATTGGACTTGTGTCTTTTTTGACCCTATGTAACCTCCAATATGCCACATTGGAGAGGGTCAGATCATTTGAGTAGAGGGAAGATAACAACCACTTCTGATATTCACTAGCGCTCATTGATCAAAAGATTTTTAGACTTCTTTACAATTCTTCATGCAGCATGTCCAGTTTCAACCTTTTCTTATATTCACCGATTCCGCAAGATGTGTTATGAAGAAAGTTACATTTATAAATGAGTAGGTGTACTACAAAACTACAACAGATATTACAACAGCCAGTTACTTAAAGGGTGCAGGGGTGTGCGATTCCTTTCGCCTGACGCCCTGAGCATGCAGTTCCAGGTGTCGGGCAGGTGGTTTTTTCTCTACATTTACACCTGCTGCAGGCAAGCAGAGCTAAATGTATAGCAAGGGAGCCACCGCTCGTTTTGTACAAGTGATCTGGGCAACTACACAGCCTCCCAGGTCACTTGATCGCGCTGACCAATGAGAAGCACTTCTTAGCATTGGTTAAATACGGTTTTGGTTGAAATTATTTTTTGTTTCAGTACAACAAGTAGATTGTCATGAGCGGCAATTAGATTGGGCTGCTGCTTTAGTCCTTGGACAAGTAGTTTTCTTTAAATTTCCACACCCCTGGGGCAGTGATATTTCTTATTATGATGTTTCAAGCTGAACTCCTGGCATATAAGGGCAAACAAGCTGTTCACTTATTTTACACATTCCACAGGAATTTTAACATTAGCTTAGTGAATGAGGTGAACCTCTGCTGACTTCCATCGTCCAATCATGTGCAAGCACAGGATTTCATGTGATTGGGTATTCTATGCAAAGTTAAGTTTCCCCACATTCACTAAGGGGAAACTTCCCCTGCAAAGTGCAAATTTCTTTGCAAAGTGGAACAGCCTATTTGTCCTAATAAATCAATCCCTGCTCTCCTCTAAATCTCCCCACACACTGCTGACAGTAAAGGCTTTACCCGCTCTGCCTCTGCAGGCTGCCTAAGGGATGGTGACTGGTTGCTTTACTGCCTCCTAGAAGTTCTGCGCAGGCAGCAAAACCTGAACTAGGCAATCCGTGCCATAGCTACAGGCGGGATGTTTTTTTATCTGTTCCTCCCCACTACACCGATCATCTGTCAACCCGCTTTGCCTTCTCTTCTAAAATTCTCAACACACTACTGACAATGAAGGTTTTACCCCCCACAGGTACAACTTCACTTGAAGTGGGGCAGAGACACTGTCAACAGTGGAGGCATCACCTGTTCTGCCTCCCTCTACTAAGAGAAGAATAGCTGTATAAGGTGTTTATTTTATGATCAGCTCATGAGATTGTTGCTTCTCTAAGAATGAAATCTCTCTGCCATGCTTCACTGAAGTCTCTCCATACAGCTGATCAAGGCACTTTTTAATCTGATGCCAGCGGAGATCTGCCCTGTTCTGCACTATACCACTGTTTGGCTGTCAGCAGTGTTAAGTAGTAGAACACACTTCACTGATCAACCATCAGTGATGCTTGTATGCCTAAACTGCCTCTTATAATGCAGCCATAGCAAATGAGTTCTCCCCTCCTCTGCCACTGCCAACATCACAGCTGAGCACACTCCTGGGAGTCAGTCCTCTGCATGGATGAGATATTTTCTTGTAGGTAATGCCTACATGTACACATAAGGTTTCCTGCAGACCTCTCTCCCATCTGACACTGTGTAGATAATTTTTCAGACTGCTTTGATGACATCACATAGATTTTCTAAGCTAAAAATCCTAGCTTCTGCTGCAATTTTTTTTCGAAATCCAAAAACTTTAATGAACAGCACATGGGGAGGGAGCTGGGAATCTAAATTACTACAGCTTTAACCAATTCGGCTAGATTACAAGATTATTTTCACATTGTAGATGGCTACTAGCTTAAAACATTTCCTCATAATTATGGATTAGTTGTTTAAAGGTAGGTGTCCCAAAGTTTTCCACATTACAAGGATTAGAGTTTTGACTGCAATTAAGGACACTATAATGCTTTTTGGTGAACTTTATTTCACATATTTAGGTTTTCTTTTAAGGTTTGCTTGTTTTTAATATGTTATGTTATATGTTTGGTTAAAAAAAATCATACATGACAAAGGTTTCCAAAAATACTATAGGTTAGCTAAAGAGACACCATATCACCCCGAACGTTAATCAGATCGCGTTCATGGAACGCTGCCTTTCAGAACTGTCTACTTTTGTGGAAGGTACCCTCATTTTGGGAGCGATCTCAATGTGGCCCTGGAACCACTCCTGGATGTTTCCCGCGTCGCGTCCCATCTATCCTACACCTTTCTCAGGAGGTTTAAGAGACTACTACAAACACAACAGCTGCTAGATGTGTGGCGGATTCTCCATGGCCATGCTAGGAACTACACATTTTTCTCAACACCCCACCAGTCCTACTCGCGGCTGGATTATTTCCTGCTGCCACAGTCTGACTTATATAGGGTGGCGGCCGTCTCAATAGAGATCTGCACGATATCGGATCACTCCCCAGTGGCCATGGAGATCCGACTCGGTGGCGATACTTTTTCCGGACATGGCAGTGGCGGCTTAATGAGTCTATGCTACAGGACGAAGGGGTCCGGACGGTTCTAGAGAAATAAATACGTACTTATTTTGAGACTAACCAGACTCCAGATGCAAGACCTCTTTCAGTGTGGGAAGCTCACAAATGTGTGATCCGAGGTCTTCTGATTTCCCAGGGCTCCCGACTCAAGAAGATCCGATCGGCTACGATCGTTGACTTGACCAGTTGCCTACGGGTCCTAGAACAAAGCGCTGGTGGATAAGACTCAGGCCATAACCGCCTATCTAAAGGAATCTGGATTGCCCCGCCTCACCCAAGAGGCATGCCTCTCCCTGTCTGGACCTCTGGAGGAGGATGAGGTACACAGAGTGATAAAATAATCTAAACCTCACAAAGCACCGGGACCAGATGGCTTTACGCTTTTTATTACAAACACTTCTTTTCCCTCCTTGCACAACCTTTCCTTAGGGCCTTTAACTCGGTTCTGGATGGCCACAAGATCCCGGCGGATACGTTAAGGGGGCGGCCATTACAGTTATATCAAAAGACGGAAAAGACCACACCCAATGCGCTAATTACCGCCCTATCTCCTTGCTTAATGTAGATCTCAAGCTGTTTACAAAAATTCTAGCTAATAGATTGTTACCCCACATGCCAGGACTTATACATGCTGACCAGGTGGGATTCATACCGGGTAGGGACGCTAAAGAAAATACGACACGGGCCCTGAGCGCCATCCACCTAGCTAGGTCATTGGACATCGCCACCATTCTCCTGTCTACGGATGCCGAAAAGGCATTCGATAGGGTATATTGGGTTTTTCTGAAGACGACCATGACCTACCTGGGAGTGGGGAATGAGTTCTCCAAGTGGCTGGCTAGCTTATACTCGCATCCGACAGCATATGTATGACTCAATGGGGTGAGTTCTAGTGACTTTTCCCTCCTCAATGGCACACGTCAGGGGTGCCCATTGTCCCCCCTCCTATTTGTGTTGACCTTAGAGCCTCTTTTGTGCCGTATACGAAACAACCCAAACTTTCCCGGACTCTCAGTGGGAGGATCGACCCACAAAGTGGCGGGTTATGCGGATGACCTGCTCTTTTTTGTCACTAGTCCGGCTACATCCCTGCCAAACCTTCTCGCGGAGCTGGCACACTACAAATCCCTATCCAACTTCGTGATTAATTTGCAGAAGTCAGGAGCTTTGAACATTAACGTGCCCACCGCAGTCATAGATTCCCTTTCTTCGTAATTCCCATTCACATGGGCGCCCCACAGCATTAACTACCTGGAGATCTACCTGACATCTACTATTGGGAGGATCTTTTTGGCCAACTTTAGACTGTAGGTAGACCTACAGCTTTGGACGAAGAACATGTTTACCTGGTTCGGTCGGAATAGCATTCTCAAAATGAACGTTCTGCCCCGCCTCCTCTATCTCCTCCAGACCCTGCCGGTACATGTCCCGTCCTGCTTCCTGAAAAAGGTGAAAGGGGAATTTGGCAACTTCCTGTGGGCACAGAAGGGCCACTGACTGAGCCAGCTTCTTATGTCTCGACCAAAACAGAGGGGACATAGGGTTCCCTGACCCCCTACATTATCACAAGGCAAAATTTTTGTTTATAAGCATGAAGATGTTATGTGTCTAAAGTTCATAAATAATCACGTGATATAATGGAGCAGATTATATAAGTTTTATCGCTGAGCTGACATTTGTTCGCTTTTACAAGGTGGTTATCACATGTTATCCTATGACTATTTGGGTCGTCCTTGACCTACCTTTTGTACTATTTGTACGACTGTTATTTGTTTTACTTTTTTTATACAATACCTATAAATAAAGAATTTATTTAAAAAAAGAGACACCATATCAGCTTGTGTTGCAGATCAATTTGTCATTTGACTAGATCTCAACCTGTTGGCTGGATAGAAAACTACATAATATTACTGTGCAATATTTTACATTTACCTGACTGAGCAAAATATAATTTTTTTAAAATGTTTAATTTTTTCAGTGCTGACCAATAATAAACAAAGAAAGAATGCACAAAACCACTATACATTCTCTTTACGCAAGTTAAGAAAATTAAGACTCTCTACAGAAAAAAACAGCCATCACAGTTTAGCTTTAAATGAATATTTAAACTTTAAACCCTCGAAGTAGTACAGAGTTTCTAAAGTTATTAGAATGATGTAAGGGTGATTTGAAGGTAACGGGATCTTCAGAAAAATGAAGAATAAACATGGCAAATGTTGGATGCCATCAATGCAGAACTCCATAGCGAGAGTTGTGGAAGCATTTGTAATTGGTGGGGGTAGCCCTTTGAATCCAGGTAGATTGATCTGCCAAGGAGATAGTTGTGTCTTTTGGTACATAGACTTTAAATTCAATATATTCAAACTGTATTTTAGGTCATATAGTCCTTCTTTTACTATGCTTCTTTTACAGGTTACATTTATTTACATTGTATTATCAGTTTTACAGGAGACTCAAAACAATCCTCAAGCACCCGTTATGTGGAAACCCAGTCCATGCAGATTGGAGCATCTTATATGATACAGTTTAACTTGGTAATGGGATGTGGTGATCGGTTTACACCACATATGGACAATCAAGTGATGCTGGAGTATTCAACCAACCATGGACTCACATGGCACTTAGTGCAAGAGGTATGACTATTTACTGTAGAAAGTAAAGTGCAGGGGAACATACTGTACATACACACATACAGTCCTAAAAACAAAGATTTAATTTGTTTTTCTCTTTTTGAATTCTATGAATCCTGACACACTGCTAACAATACCACCATGTTTAGAATAATCACCTAATCACGATTCATACATTCATGGCTATGTCTAATAAATCCAATCATACGCCAATCAGTACAAATGGCTAAACACATTTATAGACATCATAGCAAGGATGTAGTGTTCACAGCATTTGTTTGGTATTCCTTACTACTATTGATCCAGGATTTCATTATTTTATGTTTTAGTATCAAACTAGATAGCACATCTAATTATGAACAGATATGGCTGTCAATTTTCTTCTTACCCTGTTTAAGCACCTAATTATTAAACATCAGCCCGGTTTAATCATTGGATGTGTTCCTATTACTGAACACAGTGTGTATTGTTGTTTTACAGACTTTTATCATGAGTAATCTAATCATCTCTAACATTTCACAAAATATAATTTTCAAAACATTAGTACAGGTAGCATACATGCCTAATGAGGTTGCTAATCTGATGTGAATGCACCTTGACAGGCACATTCTCTCAGGGTTCTGTTACAACTTCCTGTTCGGAAACCTGAGATTGTATGGCCCCCAAGCTTTCCATCTTCACTTCAGACAGTAGTAAAATAACTGTGAAAACATCCATAGCTTCATTGCCCAAATGGAAACCTTTGAATGTCAAATGAAGTGTGAAAATGGGAGTATGCGAAAAAGACACATTAATATTTAGACTTTTTCTATTTTTTACCTTTTTCTCTAGCTTTCTTTTATAGAATAAAAACATTTACCATCATTATATTAGTTGCATAGGAGGATATTTTGTACAACATATGTGCATTTCAGATTACTAAATAGTAGTAGCACCCCAAGAAGTATCTCATGATCGCCAGAATCTGATGCAGTGATAAGCATTGTGTACTGATCTGTGAAAATAAATAAATAATAAAACAAATAAAATAAATGTATATATAAGTAGGTATGTGTGTGTATATATATATATATATATATATGTATATATATA